>NC_136270.1:74540389-74580389 GCF_964187855.1 Myxine glutinosa
AGAGAGAGAGACAGACAGAGAGAGACATAGACAGACAGAAAGAGAGACAGACAGAGAGAGAGAACATTTTTGGGAACGTTTTGAGAACATTCAAATGTTGGGTTTTGCTAACGTTTCCACAACGTCGCCACAACGTTTCACTTTCGTTGTTGCAACGTTTTGCTCCAACGTTTTGGGAACATTCAAATGTTGGGTTTTGCTGACGTTTCCACAACGTCGCTACAACGTTTCACTTTCGTTGTTGCAACGTTTTGCTCCAACGTTTTGGGAACATTCGAATGTTGGGTTTTGCTAACGTTTCCACAACGTCGCCACAACGTTTCACTTTCGTTGTTGCAACGTTTTGCTCCAACGTTTTGGGAACATTCAAATGTTGGGTTTTGCTGACGTTTCCACAACGTCGCCACAACGTTTCACTTTCGTTGTTGCAACGTTTTGCTCCAACGTTTTGAGAACATTCAAATGTTGGGTTTTGCTGACGTTTCCACAACGTCGCTACAACGTTTCACTTTCGTTGTTGCAACGTTTTGCTCCAACGTTTTGGGAACATTCGAATGTTGGGTTTTGCTAACGTTTCCACAACGTCGCCACAACGTTTCACTTTCGTTGTTGCAACGTTTTGCTCCAACGTTTTGGGAACATTCAAATGTTGGGTTTTGCTGACGTTTCCACAACGTCGCTACAACGTTTCACTTTCGTTGTTGCAACGTTTTGCTCCAACGTTTTGGGAACATTCGAATGTTGGGTTTTGCTGACGTTTCCACAACGTCGCTACAACGTTTCACTTTCGTTGTTGCAACGTTTTGCTCCAACGTTTTGGGAACATTCAAATGTTGGGTTTTGCTGACGTTTCCACAACGTCGCTACAACGTTTCACTTTCGTTGTTGCAACGTTTTGCTCCAACGTTTTGGGGACACTCAAATGTTAAGTAAATCGGATAAGAATTCATGAGTTATTTAATTATTAGCGATTAATGAAGTACTTATTTAATTAATTACATTTCTTATTACATTACAGTAATTACATTACGGTAATTACCTGAGGTAATTACAGTAATTACAGTTCTGGTAATTACAGTAATTACAGTAATCATTACAGTAATTGCAGTAATCTTATTACAGTAATTACATTACATTAACTCAGGCACCTTTTGAGTAAGGAAGCTGATATTTGGACATGACACTGACCAAGTGATGTGGCTGTCAAGGAAAATTTTGATTTATTGATTAATCATTTAATAAATTAACTCGTTGATTTATAAATGACTTATTTAATTAAAATTCCTCAGAGATACATCTTCGGATGAGATACTTACAGATTGGTTATGCTATGAGCCAATTGATTAAGGAAAATATTTTGTGATGGCCATATTGGCAATTTCGTGGCCATATTCGTGGCAACTCAGTTAGTGCCACTGCACCTTTAAAATGCATCCCTGCGTTCATTTTTCGATCGATTGAGTTGAAATTTTGAACAATCAGATCTGGACTGTCGTTATTAACGACTCTAGCACGCACCCGTCCAATCAGGATGGAGCGGTATGGTCCCCGGATTATCACTGCCCGCAGTTTTAATTAGTTTTACTTTTTCTCTTGGTCATATAATTTTGAAGACATGCATGTCATGATATAGGAAATGTTTGTTCTGTTGAACGGAATAAATGTTGTTTATTTGTGTGGGTGTGTATTTTTGTGTATTTTGTATATATTTTCACGGCTAATTCCAGTTAACATCCTGCAAAATTTGCTCGTTTTTCTGGCCGAGTCGAAATTGTATTGAGTTCCTATGGCATGCGCCATTAAAAGCGCTGTGTAATGGTTGAGCTCCCTTTATTTCGTTTTGGTCATGCGGATGAGCAGACAAAGTGACGAATGCTGCGGCTGGAGCAGTAGAAGCGATGTTTTTTTTAATTGAAATGATGTAATTTAATTCAACGTGGTAGGTGGGCAACACCACAAAGCATACCTCTTTTAAGGTGTGTTTAAACCCATGAACATTTCAGCAATCAATACGATGCTGAAATGATGTAATTTAATTAAACGTGGTAGGTGGGCAACACCACAAAGCATACCTCTTTTAAGGTGTGTTCAAACCCATGAACATTTCAGCAATCAATACGATGCTGAAATGATGTAATTTAATTAAACGTGGTAGGTGGGCAACACCACAAAGCATACCTCTTTTAAGGTGTGTTTAAACCCATGAACATTTCAGCAATCAATACGATGCTGAAATGATGTAATTTAATTAAACGTGGTAGGTGGGCAACACCACAAAGCATACCTCTTTTAAGGTGTGTTTAAACCCATGAACATTTCAGCAATCAATACGATGCTGAAATGGTGTAATTTAATGAGTAATTTAATGAGTAATTTAATGAGTAATTTAATGAATAATTTAATGTGTAATTTAATTGTGTAATATGGTCGACCTTGGGTTTGTTTGGGTTTTGTTGTTTATTTTTGTGGGTGGGTATTTTTGTGTATTTTGGATATATTTTCACGACTAATTCCAGTTAACATCCTGCAAAATTTGCTCGTTTTCTGGCCGAGTCGAAATTGCGTTGAGTTCCTATGGCATGCGCCATTAAAAGCGCTATGTAATGGTTGAGCTCCCTTTATTTCGTTTTGGTCACGCGGATGAGCAGACAAAATGACGAATGCTGCGGCTGGAGCAGTGGAAGCGATTTTTTAATTGTTCAATGATTATTCGATATTGTTATGACTTATTGTCAATAGGTATACTAAGTGGCCATGAGGTAGCCTGTTGCTATGTACAGTTTTATTCTATTGTTGATTATACCACATAGCTGTGGTGATAAAGGAAATGTTCGTTTTAAATAGATGATGGTGATAGGACCATGACTATAAAATCATGATGATTATTATGAATGATATCATAGGGTTCAAATGCAGAATGATTGCATGAACTTGGGAAAGAACTTTCAAGCCCTATGGGATAAATTGGGTGTTACAAGCGATGGAGTTTCAAAATTTAGCATGATTGAAGGAATTTTACAGTCTTATTTCAGGAGTTTTACGAAATTTATATTGCCAAGAGATTTGGGTACTATTAAAAGGAAAAATGATGAGATATTTTTCCCAAAGAACTTTAATATCTGCCATCCATTTTGGCTGTCTCACGAATGAAGGATGAGTTGCCTTTAGTGGTTGCAAAGAAAATTTGTGGAGACCAGGCAAAATGGGGAAATATGTCAGATATGACCCTAGGACAGAACGGTGATTCATCAATTGACATGAGGTATGAACCAGAGGTGACGACCGATGAGCTTCGATCTCAGTCAATGGATGGACCTGTCCTGACATCATTGGGGAAAGGGCTTATGCAAGGAGTCATCCAAAATGATTAATTTGATTTATTGATGAATATTGATGAATTAATTGAAATTGAATAATTGATTGAATTGTTGATTGATTGAATTTAATTGAATTGAACTGAATAAATTTAATTGAATAAATTTAACTGAATAAATTGAACTGGATAAATTTAATTGAATATATTGATTGTTTGATTGATGAAAATGCGGTCTCAAGAAAGAAGCTTTGATATCTTTGTGAGATATTATCAACAGAAGACAACCTTGGAAAATTGAGCAAGGTGGTGAGTTTATATATAGATATATGTGCGGTTACCATTGTGTGATTTCCCCTTCAACAGAGCGGACACCTGAGGATTCACCCATTTCATACTGACCCTCTGGCTCATCTGCAAATACTGATCTGTGAGATTGGATTGTGCAAAAGCCACAGGTGAGAGAGATTCTCTGGAAATCACCGTTTGAACAGGTGGAGAGATCCTTCCTGGAGGTACGAGTGAAGCTTTAGAGGAACAAACTACAACACATCCAACGCTACTTTGATAAAAGGCAAAATGGGAAATGGAGCCTGCAAGAATACACAAGGACAACCAGAGATTCCACAAAAAGGTACTTGTACACATCATATGTACGACCGTTATGGTGCCGAAGCTATAAGGCAGGTCGAGAATTGGTATTTGTGGACAAAGGGACATGATGAGGAGTTTCCAAGAGATGGTACATTTGAGCGAAGTCGATTGGAAAGATTGGAACAAAGATTGAAAGCCAGGAAGAGACAGAATCTAACGGTAGACTGGCTTGCATTCCATCTTTGGGATGGTGAATCCAGACAACGGGAACAGCAAGAACGGATAACGGATCTAGAACTTAAAATAAAAAGGATACAGGATACAGTGGAGGAGACAAATGCACAACTGCCCTCGAAATTAGGAATGAAAGTGACAGTTGTCCCATCTGATTTCCAGTTGTCTCCCCAAAAAGGACGGTACAGAGAATTTTTTCGTGTTTCAGGAGATAACGAGAGATTGCAGTGGCAACTCAGGGATGTAGAGATGCAGCCCAGCAATACAAGTGCACAGGTGCACAGACCAGGCAACGACAGAAACCGGTGTTTCAAGTGTGGACGGATGGGACATTGGAAAAGAGGATGTCCGTATACCAAAAGGAAGACAAGTTCATAGGGTAAACCAAGATCAAGGGTACCAGTGCTGACCGATACCTCAGACAATGATTAGGCCTTCATTGCGACAAATCCCAAATGACGATTGGCCTCAACAAATTAGATTACTGGACAAACATGAATAACTGTCGATGAGTCTTGGGTCTGAAAAGTTTTCGGAGCAAGAATTATTCATTTTTCTTTTGCTTGTAAGCAAATTGATAATTAATTGATCAAATGCCGAAATTGGATCTTTTATGTTGGGCACAAAATTTTAAATTTACAAAGTTTGGAACAATTGCTTTGCAATTTTTTTTGAAAAAACCAAGTGACAAGAGTCACATCATGATCAGGTGGGAATTTCGGACTATTGTTCCACACGATTGATAGGTCAGTGGTCGACTGACATACAAATGGGTGGGTAGTCAAATTTGGATAAATTATTGTGGGAACTGAAAGGGTAATGTCAATGTGACGTCATAGGGGTTTTCTAAGAATAAACTTTTTGGTCCATTTGTGTATTAGCGCTTATAAAATTGAAGGACAAATTTTGAGAAATTGAAATAAAGTTGACACCCATCCGGATCTGTAAATAAGGGTTCCAACGCAAACAAATACGCATAATGCATGTGTGTGTGGGTATTTTGTGTGTCAGTGTTTTTTGTTTTTGTGTATCAATCTTACAAGATTGTTGACACCGACAGTGTGCCTTGTCTGAAAAATAGATAGTTACATGGGGATGGGATCGCATATCGAGAGAATTCGTAAAATAAAAAATAGAAATATAATTTGATTATGAAAATTATCACTTTTGTCAAGGGAGATGGAGAATAAAGATTTGATTTGCTGAGTTATGAGCAGCTATTCATTAATAGTAAAAAAAAAAAATTGGAAGTAATCTTGGGATTCCATTGTGATAGAATTTATATGAGAATCAAAGCTATTTATGGATATGAGCTTCATAAAAAATGTGGGAGTACAAAATTAGCCAAATTTTGGAGAGGTCTTACACTGACTTCCCAGAGTACTCTGCTCACGGATTTTATCTATATAATTATAAAATTGAAATCTTGCGTGTTTGTGTGTAACATTCGATTGGTCCGGGGGCGTGGCTTACCCCTTTGAGAGAGTAGTAATATCCACCATTTTATTAACTCGCATAGCTTTGAGGCCTGTTTTGTAGGCCCGTGGTGTCTTGCTCTCTCTCCCAGCTTTATTTCAAATCAAATTCGATATATCGTTTCATTTTTCACAGTCGCTAACATAGTTTTAGACTCGGTTGAAAAAAAACGGGAAGAAAATCGCGCCACGTTGATATACGAAAATACACCGCCTAAAATAACAGGCATACAGTATATATCTTCGTTATTTCATTCAACATTATTACCCGGAAGTAAAATATGTTTCAGGAAATTACCGAGAGATATTTCTTCGATTTTTTAAATTATTTATATGCGCATACACTTTAAATAGGTTTATTTGAAATCTTTAATTTTCACAATGTAATTTATTTGTCATTTGATGATCGGCAAAAATATGTTTCAGGAAATTACCGAGAGATATTTCTTCGATTTTTTTTATTATTACCGCTTCCATCTGATTTCATTTTTATCGATGGTTTTAGACTCGGTAAAAGGAAATAATTGAGAACATTCACGCACACACGGGAAATTGCAGAGATATATTTTAAAAATCGCGCCACGTTGATATACGAAAATACACCGCCTAAAATAACAGGCATACAGTATATATCTTCGTTATTTCATTCAACATTATTACCCGGAAGTAAAATGTTTCAGGAAATTACCGAGAGATATTTCTTCGATTTTTTTTATTATTTATATGCGCATACACTTTAAATAGGTTTATTTTAAATCTTTAATTGTCACAATGTAATTTATTTGTCATTTGATGATCGGCAAAACGATAGCACAAAAACAATACTATTTGCAGGAAGAATGTCGTATCAACCCTCCGACGGCGCTACGGACGCGGACAACGAATCACACCTCACGTCTATGGACGCGAATAGCAACATTCCTTCAAGTTCTCGTGCGGAAGCAGTATCTCCGAGGGGTGCTGAAACAGACGATGGGAGATCACGACGTCTTCAGCAGCAACGAGAAAGCCAAAGGAAGAGACGACATGCTGAAACGCCTGAGCAAAGGTCACAGCGCCTTCAGCTGCAAAGACAAAGGGCAAGGATGAGAAGGAGTGCTGAGACGGAGGAGGTGAGAGCGCAGCGTCTTCAGGAGGAATGAGAGAGAGTCAGCTTGCGAAGGGATGCGGAATCTGCAGAGGAGACGTCACAGCGCCATCAAGAGCAGCAAGAAAGAGATCGTATGAGGAGAGATGCGGAATCTGCAGAGGAGACGGCACAGCGTCTTCAGGAGCAGCGAGAAAGAGATAGGATAAGGGAAGTTCTTGAGACAAGGCAGAGAAACGCGCAGAATGCAAGAAATTTCACTTCTGCTGACGTCGGTGCGATGGACAAGATTTGTCCACATTGTAGAGCGCTTCTTTTCCAAGGTGAAACAGCTCATTTTTGCTGCACGAATGGAAAGGTGTCCTTGGGAAATCTGGGACCTTTACCCCATCAATTACACAATCTGTTTGCCGGTGATGGACCCACAGCGAACGAATTCCGCAGGAACATCAGACAATACAACTGTCTATTTCAAATGACATCATTTGGAGGAAGCCAAGTTTCTCCTCGGCATGGTGCATGGAGCCCATCGGTCATAATTCAGGGTCAAATACATCATCGTATCGGTTCCTTCTTGCCAAATGCGGATGAACAACCGAAATTCCTCCAAATTTATTTCTTAGATCCACATGACAGCGTACAGTTGAGGATGCGGATACTCACCAATGCTGGTATTCACCATGATGTAGTTGGAGCATTAGAGACCGTGCTGAGACAAGTGAATCCTTACGTTCAATCGTTCCGCATGGCACGCGAGGAAATAGGCAATTTGCCAGAGGCGTTCGTTCTTATTGATCCCAACAGGAGACCAGCTGGTGAACATGAGAGGAGGTTCAATGGTCAAATCGCTGATGAAGTGGGTGTCGTTGTGAAGAATACTGTCGATCCTCAAGCTACAGCGCGTCACATTGTATTGAAAGCAAGAGGAGGAGCGCTGCAAAGTATTTCTGAGTTGCACCGTTCTTACGACGCACTCCAGTATGTTCTCTTCTTCCCATTCGGAGATGACGGATGGCAGCCCGAAATGAACATGACCAATGGCAGGAGATTGACTGCCAAGAAATACTACTCCTACCGAATAATGAACCACGAGGATGAGTTCAACTACCTCCTCAGAGGGGGGCATCTGTTCCAGCAGTATCTTGTTGATATGGCAGCCAAAATGGAAGGCACAAGATTGGCGTTTATAAGACTGAACCAGGCATCGCTGAGGTCTGCTACATACAGTGGCTTCACTGATGCTCTCAATGACAATGACGATTTGTCCAACATCGGACGCCGCGTACTACTGTCATCGACATTTGTAGGGGGGCCGAGGTATATGATGGAGCGATGTCAAGATGCCATGATGTACGTAAGAAAATATGGTAACGCGACCTACTTCATCACTATGACGTGTAATCCAAAGTGGCCTGAAATCTCCAATAACCTGTTTCCTCACCAAAGTGAGAACGACAGACCGGATCTCATTGCGAGAGTGTTCGAGTTGAAGAAAACGGTGTTCATTAAATACCTCACTGGATCAGAAGGCTTCTTCGGGAACTGTATCGCTCACGTTGTGTGTGTGGAGTACCAAAATCGAGGTCTCCCTCACATACAGTTTGCTGTGGCTCGATGAAGCTTCAAAGCCGAGACCACAAGACTATGATCGATTTGTACAAGCTGAAATACCAGATCCCGATGAAGATCCAGAGGGACACAGACTGGTGTTGAAGCACATGATCCATGGTCCATATTGTTCCACAGCAACTGGATGCTGGAAGAATGGAGCATGCAGACACAGATACCCGCGGTCATATGCTCCGTACACACGGTGCGGAGACGATTCGTACCCCATATATAGAAGAAGATCCCCAGAAATGGGAGGATTTGAAGGGCACCAAGAAGGGAGGCAACGACGACCTGTTACAAATCAGTGGGTTGTTCCCCATAATCTCTATCTCCTGAAAACGTTTGATTGCCACATCAACGTTGAAATATGCTGCTCTATAAAGTCGATCAAGTATGTTATTAAGTATGCCATGAAAGGTAGCGATCAAGCTACGTATGCACTGCGCACAAACGACGAGATAACGGAGTACTTGACAGGTAGATACATTGGACCTTCAGAGGCTGTTGCCTCCATTCTTGGATTCTCAGTCCATGACAGGAAGCCGGCCGTTATCCGTTTAGGAGTACATCTGCCAAATGAACAACAGGTATTTTTTGCTGGGAACGTTCATGAACAAAGAAATAATCCCAATATGGCCAAAACCACGTTGACAGAGTTTATGGATCTTTGCAGACGTGACCATTTCGCTAAGACACTGTTGTACGTGGATGTTCCGAGATTCTATACATGGACTAAGGAGAGATGGCAACGAAGAAAACAGGGCAGACCAGTGGAGGGCAACCCTGGAATGTTTGAGGATGACATATTGGGACGAGTTTACACTGTTTCGCCGCGTACTGGTGACCTGTACTATTTCCGACTACTCCTCCACCACGTGAGAGGGCCGACTTCGTTCGAAGTCCTGAGAACGTGTGATAATGTCATTCTACCCACATTCAAAGACGCTTGCAGAGAAATGGGTTTGCTGCAAGGAGACGCTGTCTGGCGCGAGACTCTGGAGGATGCTGAGAGGACACGCCTTCCCAGACCCATGAGGGATTTGTTCGTTGTGCTCCTCACACAAAGTGAAGTCGACAATCCATTGGATCTATGGGAACATTTCAAGGACGCTATGGCTGAAGATTATCTTCTAGCTCATCGACGATCTGCAAATGATCCCAATATTGCCATCAATGAGCGCCATCATGACTTGGCTCTATCGTATTTGCAGCAGAAACTGCAATTGTTGAACAGAACTGTTGCACATTTTCACTTGCCGACTCCAACGACTGTTCTTCATCATGAAGGGATTGCCAACATTCACCTACTGAGAGAACTCCAATACGACACGGAGGAACAACAGCGAATCGTAGACGAAAGGCAGCTTCTGCTCAATGATGAGCAGAGAGTTGTCTATGACTTTGCGTGCGGTTGCATCCGCACGAATCAGTCATCAATGATTTTCATTGACGCGCCTGGAGGCACAGGGAAGACGTTTCTTATTAACCTGATTCTCTCTAAAGTGAGAGCGAGTGGAGAAGTTGCCCTTGCGGTGGCCTCATCTGGCATAGCTGCTACCCTCATGCCTGGTGGAAGAACAGCGCACTCAAGGTTCCAAATCCCTCTGACACCGAGGGAAGATGGCGTATGCAACATCGATAAAAATTCCACTATCGCAGACCTCTTTCGAAGTACAAAACTCATTGTGTGGGATGGGTGTCCTATGATCAGGAGAGAGAGTTTCGAGTCTGTGGATCGCACGTTGCGTGATGTATGTGACAAAGACGAGCCTTTTGGAGGGATCTTGACGATATGCTGTGGTGATTTCCGTCAACTTCTGCCCGTGGTGAAAAGAGGGTGTGATGCTGATGTTGAGAATGCGTGCATAAAGAAGTCCTACTTATGGCAGAGCTTTGGAATGTTTCACTTGAGAACTAATATGCGACTGACCGACGGAAGTGGGCAGTTTTCAAGATTTTTGCTCGACATCGGCGAGGATAGAATCGAGAAAAATGCGGATGATGAGATAGATTTGCCAGAGGATATACTGCTGACAGCGAGTGGGCTCGATGAGTGCATCGATACCATATATCCATCATTCGCCAATCCGATGGAGGTTTTTTCAGCAAGGTCTATATTAGTGCCCCTCAACGAAATGATGCGAAACATCAATTCAAGATGCATCACAAGGTTCCCTGGTGCTAGCAAGGAGTATGCTGCGTTCAACAGTGTGACTGAGGGTACTAATGCGACGCACTTCCCAACGGAATTCCTAGATTCCGTTGAAGTCTCGGGATTGCCGCCGCACAACCTCGAGCTCAAAAAAGGATCCCCTATCATTTTGATGCGGAACTTGGACCCTCCGAAACTTTGCAACGGGACGTGCATGATTGTTGAGGACATGCTTCGAAATATTATAGTTGCGAGGATCATAAGTTCAACGTTTGAAGGCGAAACTGTAATGCTCCCTCGGATCCGAATAAATCTGTCGGAAGCTGAGGATATCCCTTTGCAGCGCTGCCAGTTCCCCATACAATCCTGCTTCGCAATGACGATCCATAAGGCGCAAGGGCAAACTATGGAGAATGTGCTGGTCTACCTGGAGAAACCGGTCTTCCAGCATGGTCAGCTGTATGTGGCGCTCAGTCGAGGGAAGAGGAAAGAGAATGTGCGAGTTTATGTAAATGGAGGATCGTCGACAAAGAACATCGTCATCAGAAGTGTCCTCTGACAACAAAATCGTGGTAGTCCACGGGTCGCGTGTTTTTTCTAAAAAAAAAAAAAAAAAAAAACGTAATCGGAGATAAGGGCCGAAATCACGTGTCACAGATAAGTGATTTAGAACGCTGGAGAGGTGAGCCTTATGGCTTGCTGGCCCAAATAATCTCCCTGATGATGTCCAGCATTCGCTTTAGTTCTATTCTCATATCTATTCAAACTGACTGACCCAACGGGTCATGGGTCGTCTAGTATATATATAAACTTGAATTTTATCAGAATATAAATTGGGCTGTATGTATGGATGGGTATAAGGCATAGATGATATGGGAAAATAGTAAAGAAAATTTTGCTGGTTTGAACTATTGTGAGTTTTCAGTTCTGGAGTTCAAACAAAGTCACTGGTTAACAGATGAGAAAGGATAGTAAATAAATTATTCGATGCTGGGTAAATTAAGTACGATATTACTAAGACTTATGAGAGCTATTGTTCTTCCTTACAGCAGTGGAAAATTATTGGGAAAAAAATTAGTTCCAACATAATGAATCTATAAAAGAATGTGATAGGGATAATATCCTCAATTTGTACTAATTATTTGATTGTGGGTAAAGGAATTAATTTATCGTAGTGGATTGTTAACAGCAGCCTGAAAATGTCCTGAGAGTGTGCATCCATGTAATCAGAAATCCCAGATTTGTTTTTACAAACAACATTTTGGTAGAGGTCTTGTGTGGACGAGCACTTCCTTGGTAGATAAAAAACGGTACTGCATGCTGGCAGCCACTTTTGCGGCCAGTTAGGCCAAACAAATTGAGAGGAAATTGTAGTTAAATACGTAAGTTACACATGGCTATTTGTAAAAAAGGAAATTTGTTGAGATGGGAAACATTTTTCGAAGGTTTATTAAAGTGTTACAATATGACATGTGGCAAGGCAAACTATTGGATGGGAAAATTAGATCTGGTTATAGAATAAATTTATTGACCCCTTGAAGTTAATTCCTCGAATCATTGTTTCACTGGCATTTTTTGTTCACATTGGAAATAGTTTGGTAGAGCCTTGGTTAAAACCTTTGGTTGCGGTATCTTGGAACGAATTGATAAACCATAGGAGATTGATAAGAATAGAAACAAATATGGACCCAAAATAGAAAGGTGGATTCATGCCTCTCATTGCAAGCAAGCACATGGGGCTAAGGTGGACGATCCCACAGAAAATGAGGCTGCACCTAGCAGCCCAGCAGAACATTCAGGGGCGGATAAATGATAGTCGTGATATACATTCATTTGAATTACATTTTAACACCCCTTGCATTGATAAACATTACAATTTCAACATTTAATATTCCTACTTGAATTAGGGAAGATAGTGACATTTATTTGCCTACATGACATACCAGTATCTACTGATATTAGCGCAACATGAGGGATAATGTATCACAACTACACTCATGATTAGGGGATTTAGTTCGACCCCGGGAGATAGGGGGATCAGGGTAAGACAAATAATCTGATTTATGTTACATATTAAGGGATTTTCTTTATTTACCTTTTAGGAAGCTTGTTAGTTTGGTATACAATGTTGAATGTCATTGACATATAATTATGTTATAGGTATGAACATATACAAGGGGTAGCTCACATGTTTTACAGATGGCTACAGGTGGGACAAGAGGGAGCAAGATACCACGATTATATAAAAGGGGGTGCCTTTGCATGGTTGGGAAACACATTTGGAGGGGTGGTAGCTAAGATACTCCAATATTTGTTTGTTGGTTTAGTAGTTATATTGGCAATTGTTTTAGTGGTGGCTTGCTTGAAAGCCTTAGTGACGGTGGGTCTGAATAAGGCAACCAACAACACGATGATAACGCATGAAGTGACAAATGAGGAAAGAAATGTGGAACCAGAAAAGGAAGACTTTTATGGCGACATAAATACTGAGATTAAAAGATTAAATCAAGTGATGTTGCAAATGAATACAGTAGAATTAAGATAATGGCATAACGACAATGTTATGAGTTGTGTCAATTACAATATCAGTGAACTCATATCACCACGAGTGACACACTGTTAGGGAAAGAAAAAAAAAAAAGGAAAAAGAAAAAGTGGAGAGGAATTATGGTAATAATACATTATGCTTAATTTGTTGGTTTGGGAAAATTGTTGTTGGGAATTAGATATTCCCGTTTGTGATTGTAATCATATACAATTTATTTTCTTAGAGTAGTGCTAAAATACCTGCATGAGTTAATTTTTGAACTATATTAACCTGAAAGCAATTGTGGATGCTATTCTTAGTTTAGTAATAAAATACATACCTGATTGAATATTATTTGTGTGACGCATATAAATGAATATAACTTTTTTTGTGTTAAGGAAAAACAACAAATTGTTGAATGTGAAACTGTCGGAAGATATACATGATTATGCTGATTTCATGGTAAGATGTACCCTATCTGATTCAGTGTGTGTGGAAAGCAGATTCAGATGTGACTGAGCATAAGGATAAGACGAGATCACATTTGAAAGGGGTGCTAACGGAATTGGGAAGGAGTTCGAGAAAGAAAATTTGTGGCTAAAAAATGAAGTTAAACATGGCATACACCCTCTTTCTCAAAGAATGATGAAGACATTCTCCCGTGTAACTTGGAGATGGATGCTTACCTTCACCAAGGAAATTTATGTGACCATTTGCCTGGATCACACTGCAACATATGAAAGAACGGCGATCACTTACTCTTGTTCGAAGGCTTCGAACATTCACCACATCAGAAGTTGCAGGACAACGACATTTTACCTGCAACCTCTGTGAAATGCGGGGACATATGTTATTACTTTACCAACGTCCGGGGAACCAGCATGGAGCTGCAAAAAACGGCTGTGCCCTTGTCACAACAGCTGTGCACGATTCTGCTGGTTGCTCCTGGTATGGACCATGAATGACCTGAACACCATGGTCCCAACATCATTGTGGATGCATCCGGCATCCCTATTCCACATCTTGCTGGCCAATCAACATTACACCAACACTTGCTGCCCACTCATAATGAGGGAGGAGGCAAGTCGACTACAACTGGGCGAAGGCCTTGTTCAAGGAATCATTATGGTTCACAGCAAGAGTGGCAAGAATGCTACATGGAGAGCAGGGTCAGTCTATGACTCCGCACCGTTACCACAACAGCGAAATCCTACACGAAGTAGTGCAGGTGTTTATAAAGACAGAAGAAAATGTTTCATACCCGAATTCAAACACAAGTGATCAGCCCTTCCTTTCAAACAAAGAATCAACATTTGTTTGGAGGGAAACGTTTTTGCCAGATGTTGCAGATGCTTTAAAAACTTGAAAATGGTGAAGCAAAATTGTTGTATCTTGGTGATGGTGAAGTGTTGTTTTACAAAGATATTTGTGATGCAAATGAAATAGATTGAATTAACAATATGGAAGGAGTCAATAACCAACGAAATGTTTTGTGATCAGATTCTTGCAGGATGACGGTGTATGCCTAAGGAAATTGTATTGATGTTTACTTGTAGTGATTGATTGTTTACTTATATTGATGTTTAGATTAATGGTTAATATAAACAAAAACAAAAAGATGAGGGAATTGTGGAAGTGTAACTCAGTGTAACTCATTGGTTGGAACTGGTAACGAACCAAGGTACGAGCAGGTGGTCGTAAGAATGTCAGGAATGCATCTCGCCCTGTCGAAGCTGGGAGTCCTGTTGTGTAGCTTTAGCACGACCCCGGGCTAACACACATTCCCAAGCCCGTACTATTGTCTTTCATCGGGATGCAAAGAGGATGAAGCAAATTCCCAGCAGGGAGGGGAGCGAGCTGGTGCCAGTGAGGCGACCGAGTAACGTTTGCGGAGAATGGATTAGAAGCAGCGGAGAAGGGATTACGATTTCAGCGCACAGAGGATTAACTGAAGTTTGCCGATATAAACAGAAGAGACTTTGAGTCAAAGCAGCACTCATCCTCAGAAGCCCTGCCCGACGGAATGAACGCGTACCACGGGTTCGGCGCTGCAGCCACGAAAGAGGGACTATGCGGATAGAGTTACCTGGTCCATTGAGTTAAACGGTATTATTTGGTATTGGAATGAAGTGAACAACCAGTTAATAAAGTGGTGATCTTTTGTAAACCTGTGACATCATTGGAGTCTTGAGTCTCACACCACTTCCCCGACACCGGGCTCGTCCGGACGGGCCCAGACGCGCCTCTCCTGGGCATGCCCGGACTCGCTGTTCCCGGGCACGCCCGAACCTCCCGGGCACGCCCGGTCTCGTCTTTCCCGGGCATGCCCGCTCTCGCCTTTCCAGGGCTCGCCCAGAGCGCCCGGGCACGCCCAGCCTCGACTTGCCAGGCCGCGTCCAGGACGCCCGGGCATGTCCAGACTCGCCTTTCCAGGGCTCGCCCAGAGCGTCCGGGCATGCCCGCTCTCGCCTTTCCAGGGCTCGCCCAGAGCGCTCGGGCACGCCCAGCCTCGACTTGCCAGGCCGCGTCCAGGACGCCCGGGCATGTCCAGACTCGCCTTTCCAGGACTCGCCCTTGACACCCGGGCATGCCCGGTCTCGGTTTTCCCGGGCAAACGCCCCGGCATAAATGTGTATATATATTGCTGCCCGATAAACGGGCTTGTGAGAATACCTGAGCTGTTTTGTTTCAATAAAGCAACTCGGACGAATTCCGTCTTTGGTCGCGTCAATTCTTTCGACTTGCGTTGAAGCGCAGCTCCTTCAGTACCACCATAAACTAGAGACGATCCATATATACAAGGCCTCCCGGGCAACCCACGTGCTGCCATCTCCAAGCTGCCACATGCCAACGTGTAAACCTCCAACAACCACATCACAATAAGGAGAGTTGTTTTGCTGTTTGTTTGTGAACTTACTGTTTTGAGCTCCTATGTTAATTCCAACGAAACGGTCTACGATCAGATTTTAACCATGATGCACCTGAATAGGTGGTTTAAACAGTCATGAGGAGGCCATTTGGCCCGTTATTGCCATGTTGCACTCCCAAGTTAATTTATTTACGAACCCAAGGAAACTTCTTTACTTCAGCTTCACTCCTTTACACCTTTTCGTCCCCATTAGACCATTGAGTCCCTTAGACCCCAAAGACATGCACACCCTTTGGACCCCTTCACATCCATTTAGACCCTTTTTGAGACATATATGCCTTTTTCGACCCTTAAACACTTTTCAGACTTTCGACATTTTAAGACCTTTTGGACACTTTAAGACACTTTGGACACTTTAGACTCCATTTAGACCCCATAGGCCGTTTTAAGACCCTAATGCCCATTTGACCCTTATAATACCCTTTAACCATGTTAGACCCCTTTTTGACCTTTTAAGACCCATAAGCTACTCTAGACCCCTTAGAAAATCAAAAAAAATCCCCCCGAAAATATTTTTTGACGTTTTTTGTGAATGTCACAAGTTGCAGTGACAAATCAAAACTGATATTGCAAAGCGAAACATGTCAAACAGTGAAACTGAAATTACTGATCTATGGATCATCGAATGGTAAACCAGAATGAAATGCTGAATGGAAATTTCCAAAAGAAAAACTATGGGCAGCATGGAGAGAGAGGGCAGGTTGAGGGCTGAAGAAGCGATGTGAAGAGGGATAGGTGGTTAGAGGTGGTCAGTTGGCATTGAAAGAACTTCATCGATCTTCGGCCAGGCGGTAGGCCCAAAACGTGCTTAAATGGGTTTCTCAGCTGAGTTTATATAATACACTACATGGCCAAAAGTATACAGACACCCCTTCTTATTAGTGGATTCGGTTGTTTAAGCTACACCCATTGCTGACAGGTATATATAATCAAGCACACAGCCATGCAATCTCCATAGACAAACATTGGCAGTAGAATGGGTCATACTGAAGAGCTCAGTGACTTTCAACATGGCACCGTCATAGGATGCCACCTTTCCAACAAGTCAGATCATTTAATTTCTGCTCTGCGAGAGCTGCTCCGATCAACTGCAAGTGCTGTTATTGTGAAGTGGAAACGTCTAGGAGCAACAACAGCTCAGCCGCAAAGTGGTAGGCCACCTAAGCTCACAGAACGGGACCGCCGAGTGCTGAAGCATGCCGTGCGGAAAAATCATCTGTCCTCGGTTGCAACACTCACGACCAAGTTTCAAACTGCCTCTGGAAGCAACGTCAGCACAACAACTGTTCGTTGGGAGCTTCATGAAATGGATTTCCACGGCCGATCAGCCGCACACAAGCCTAAGATCACCATGCGCAATGCCAAGCGTCGGCTGGAGTGGTGTAAAGCTCGCCACCATTGGACTCTGGAGCAGGACGATTCTCAGTAGCATTATCTCGAGTGATGAATCACACTTCACCATCTGGCAGTCCGATGGACTAATCTGATTTGGTGGATGCCAGGAGAACGCTACCTGCCAAAATGCATAGTGCCAACTGTAAAGTTTGGTCAAGGAGGAATAATGGTCTGAGGTTGTTTTCATGGTCCGGGATAGGCCCCTTAGTACCAGTGAAGGGAAATCTTAATGCAACAGCGTACAATGACATTCTAGACGATTGTGTGCTTCCAACTTGGCGGCAACAGTTTGGGGAAGGCCCTTTCCTGTTTTAGCATGACAATGTCCCCATGCACAAAGCGAAATCCATACAGAAATGGTTTGTTGAGATCGGTGTGGAAGAACTTGACTGGCCTGCATGGAGCCCTGACTGCAACCCCATCGAACACCTTTGGGATGAATTGGATGCCGACTGCAAGCCAGGCCTAATCACCCAACATCAGTGCCTGACCTCACTAATGCTCTTGTGGCTGAAGAGAAGCACATCCCTGCAGAAATGTTCCAACATCTCGTAGAAAGCCTTCCCAGAAGAGTGGAGGCCGTCATATCAGCAAAGGGGGGACCAACTCCATATTAATGCCCATGATTTTGGAATGAGATGTTCGACGAGCACATACGGGTGTGATGTTTGGGGGTCCACATACTTTTGGCCATTGTGTATCAGCTTCGCTCCCAAGCAGTACTTTGGAGGTACAACAAGCATGGATTGGAAATCTTCGCTGGTGGAATTTGGAACGAGGTTGCCAGCTCCTCCCACTGCAATATCTGCTCACTGAATATTCACAATGAATTCCCGTTTCTCCGGATACACATTCCAAAAATTGCTCATTTGAGTTGACATCTACAAATCCTTCAGTGACGGGTACCCTGCTAGTATATACTATAAAAGTGAATTTGTTTGTTTGTTTATATATGCTTCAAAAACTAAATAATTACTGAACCAAATCCAATTTAAGTTTGCTTGTTGCTTCGGGGTACCATAAGGTAACTTTGCCAGAGGGATAGGTAACTGCGGTTCCCGATTCATAGGGGAAAATCCCATGAATGTCGACACCGCAAATATCGGGGCATTGTTTTAATGGGGGAAACGAGGGATAGGTAACTGCGGTTCCCGATTCATAGGGGAAAATCCCATGAATGTCGATACCGCATATGTCGGGGCATTGTTTTAATGGGGGAAACGAGGGATAGGTAACTGTGGTTCCCGATTCATAGGGGAAAATCCCATGAATGTCGACACCGCAAATGTCGGGGCATTGTTTTAATGGGGGAAACGAGGGATAGGTAACTGCGGTTCCCGATTCATAGGGGAAAATCCCATGAATGTCGATACGCAAATGTCGGGGCATTGTTTTAATGGGGGAAACGAGGGATAGGTAACTGCGGTTCCCGATTCATAGGGGAAAATCCCATGAATGTCGATACCGCAAATGTCGGGGCATTGTTTTAATGGGGGAAATGAGGGATAGGTAACTGCGGTTCCCGATTCATCGGGGAAAATCCCATGAATGTCGACACCACAAATGTCGGGGCATTGTTTTAATGGGGGAAACGAGGGATAGGTAACTGCGGTTCCCGATTCATAGGGGACATACCCAAAAATGTCAACACCGTGAATGTCAGGGCACATTGTTTCAATGAGGAAGAGAGGGATTTGTTCCCGGCATTTCCTGATGCATAGGGGAAAATTTTTAAAGTTAAAAAAAATGTCTGCGACCATGAATGCACATGATTACAGTTTCATAAAATATGCTTAAATAATAAAAAAACGATGACACCAGGTACTGTTTACAATGTTTATTGAAGGACAGTGATTACAGTTTATTAAAAGTGCTTAACCATACGGGGTTATTTACAATAGATGACAATTACAATGATTGTGGATTATGATTGTGGAGGATTACAATGATTAAAGCAACGACAGGACGAGTGAACTCCAAGCGCTCATCTTCGAATGCCTGATCTTCATAAGTCCGAATTACTAGTCACTTGCTCAGCCAGCTGTTCCTTATCAACCGTTCCCTTGGAGCGCTTAAAATACCCTTCGGACAATCCCCGGGTCATACTTGGTATGTGGGCCAAATATGATGACTGTTACATTTGTATGTATTACTGTTACATTGGTATGTATTACTGTTACATTTGTATGTATTACTGTTACATTTGTATGTATTAGTTACATTTGTATGTATTACTGTTACATTTGTATGTATTACTGTTACATTTATATGTATTAATGTCATAATGACCACACAAATTACTGCGATGAAAGATGATATTTGTATGTATTAGTCACATTTGTATGTATAAGTTACATTTGTATGTATTAGTTACATTTGCATGTATTACTGTTACATTTGTATTATTACATTTGCGGATTGGCTGCCATGGCTGCCTGGCACATTGCTGCAAGTTTCTGTGCAGCTCGTTGTAGGGAAGCATCACGTCATCCAACCCCTCTTAAGCTTGAGGTAAAGCACCATGACTGGGTCAGCTCGTTGTAGGGGAGCATCATGTCATTGTTGTAGGGTGTGCTCGTTGTAGGGTGTGGGTGTCGTTGTAGGGTGTGCTCGTTGTAGAGGAGCATCATGGTAATGCTCCATGACTGGGTCAGCTCGTTGTGGAGGAGCATAATGTCATCCAACCCCTCTTAAACTTGAGGTAATGCTCCATTACTGGGTCAGCTCGTTGTAGGGTGTGGGTGTCGTCATTGTCGGGTGTGCTCGTTGTAGAGGAGCATCATGGTAATGCTCCATGATTTGGGTCAGCTTCTTGCCCACATATCCTGCAGCACCTTACCCCAGGAACTTGACCGTAGGGTTGGTCCTTTGCTTTCAAGCTTGCAAGTGCATCGCCTCTTCCTCTTTTTGTGGTGCATTTTATTGGTGTACATCTTTTTCAGCCTCTTTATCCACTTTGTAAAACAGAAAATAATCCAGCGAATTGCCAAAGAATTGCACACAACATGAAAGATGATTTCGTAGATGTTAATCTCCACAATCTCTTCTTCCTGATCTTCCATTGAAATGAAGTCCAGACATTCTGAAGGGTTTGGGTTTGCAATGAGCAAAGCATGGGTCAAAAGAAAGAGAAAATTTTACTTGGATGACTGAAATCAAATTAAGCAAAACAAACGCAGATCAGCCGTTCCTCACTCCAAATTCCTCTGAGGCTTAACATGGTGAAGGTTGTTGCCACTTGTAAGAGTGGAAAATAATTATGATTCCAACATTTCAGTGTGAAAATAAAACGAGGCCAAATATCATTTAAAATCACAAAAATCACAGTTATACAAGTAATTCTCAACCTGTTGTTATATCTGCAATGAAGAAATTATTACAAAAGGTAATGCAATGAAACAGTCCGCCCAACTTACGAATCACTACTATTTTCCTGTTCTCTCAACATATTTTACATTCAGCATCAAAATCAACTTACGGTGAACATCCATATCATCCAGACATGCGGTTTCATTTCCAGGGATCTCAGTTGCTGGGGTCAACCAATGTGTTGGAGCACACTTTGGGGAGCTCCATATAGAGGGCTCCCATGGGCAGGTGTCAGGTTCGATCTATAAAAAAAATGTCAGAAAACTGAGTTTAGGAAAAATGTTTTAGTCCCACAACGCATTTAGACAAAGCAGTACTTAATCCTTCATACATTATAGCTATGGATCCCACTTCCCCTTATACATGATACAAATACATGCACATTTACACATAAATATATATATATATAAGCAGTTTTTTTGTAAAGGTTATACTGGGTGGTTTGCCATTACCTTCCCAGCAATAGTTATATAAGAAATTTGTAATTTGTTCATGGTGCCAGTGATAGGTTGCCAACTCTTCGCGAATGACACCATGGGATATTTAATGTCCATTAACTAATGCCGGCAAACGGGATGACCAGGTTTACCGACATCCGAAGGACGACACATACATTGATGAAACACCCTGCATGTGAAACACTCACTAGAATGATAGTTTCAATGAACACAATGACAGAACACTGGAACCTAATTGTTTTTGTTAAGTTTATTAATATTTTTTATTCTCCCGTTTTTGGACGTTTATTTTCTTTTAATATTTTCTTTTATTTTCTTTTATTTATAGTTTATTTTCTATAGTTTATTTTCTTTTATAAATTCATTTTCTCTGCAACCCGCTTGAGCGATTGCCACGGAATTTTCACCAAAGGAGGACCTCCTGTAGTAGATTTTTAAAAATGATAATAATGATATCACAGGTCACGAGGTGCGGGTGCCATTTTGAAAAAAAAAAAAAAAAAAAAAAAAAACTTTGCCTCTCTGTATCTCTGAAAACGCTCCATGAAAAAATTTGAAAATTGACACATTATCAAGAACTCCCCATGGGGAGTAAAATATATGTTGATCATGACATCATCGGTGCCTTCATATACAAGGCTTAATCCGGTCATAATAGGCTATCAGCTAGGGGGGTCAACCGGTACCAAATTGAGGGAGTAAGGCTAATAATGATTTTTGACAAGGTTTTTACCTCTAGAATAAGAAAATATGTGATAGCAAATTCAACGATGTAGCTAAATGTGTGTTATCACCCATTGATACATTTCAATGGGTGAAATGTATCAATTCATTGATACATTTCCACTATGTCGAAAATACGTGGTGGTGCGATACTTTTTTCCATGTGTATACTTGCAAATCTACTGAATGCCAGTTATTTTCGTGCATATTTTGTGCATAAAGTTGTTGCTATGATGGCAGCCATTTTGTGAAATTGGGCGCCATATTGGATTCTATCTTCTTGGATTAAAGTTCAGATGATCTATTTCATACTTTAAGAGAGTTGTAAAGTCTTAAACATCTCAAAACGCAATGCTATTTGTTACAAATTCCTACAAGAATATGAAACATGGTGTTTTTAATAGAAAAACATGCATTTTGGCGGCCATTTTTAAAATGAGGTGATAACACCCATTTAGCTACATGGTTGAATTTGCTATCACATATTTTCATATTCTAGGGGTAAAGACCTATCCAAAAATCAATATTAGGCTTACTCCCTCATTTTGGTACCAATGGACCCTATTTTGGGGATCTGGCTGATGGCCTATAAGTACAATGCTTAATCCAATCAGTTTGAAATGTATTGAGTGTAATCTAGGCAAAAATTGTGTGGGAGAATTATTACCTCCGCCACCAAAGGTGGATGGAGGTTATGTTTTCACCCCTGTCTGTTTGTCTGTCCTTTTGTCTGTGAACAAAATATCTCAAAAAGTTGTGGACGGATTCGGACGAAATTTGTCAGAGATGTAGTGTATGTGACAAGGACGAAATGATTAGATTTTGGTGAAGATCCGGATTTGGATCCGCCTACTAGAATTTTAAAGCGATTCTTCACCTTTGGGAGATAGGGCCCAAACACGATACATAGTAGGATATCTCAAAAAGTTATGGACGGATTTGGACGAAACTTGGTGGATTGCTTGGGTGTCTGACGAGGACGATTCGATTGGATTTTGGTGAAGATCTGAATATGGATTCGGATATGATAATTATTTAATTTTTTCAAGCGATTCTTCACCATTGGGAGATAGGGCCAAAAACGATGCATAGCAGGATATCTTAAAAGTTTATGGATGGATTTGGACGAAACTTGTTGGACAGGTTGTGTGTGTGAGACAAAGAAGCATCGATTCAATTTTGGTGAAGATCCAGATCCGATCCAGCTTGCAGAATTTTTAAAGGGATTCTTCACCATTGATTGATATGGCCAACCAGGCGGAGGTATGCTCTCTACTGAGTGCCGTTCTAGTATTGATGACATCATTGGTCACATGATTCGGCAGCCATATTGGCTTGAAAATGCAAACCTTCTCCAAAACGGCTCACAAGATCGGTGTGAAACGCCACACATATGATCTAACAGCCTTGGGAAATATATGTTGAAAACGATCAAGTCATAGGTCACATTGTTTGTGAGCCGTGTTGGATAAAAAAATGAACCATATCCGATCAACACAAAACATCACACACATGAACTCCTTCCCAATCATCGGCGGCGGACATTTTTTTATTTTTTTATCTCAAAGGCCATGTGGTTGGGCAGCCATATTGGATCAATGTAAAATAAAAAAATAACTTTCCATGAAATGGCTTATGCTGTTGAAGTCAAACTTTACAAAATTTAAATGTGATAGATCACATGGTCTGGCAGCCAGAATATTATATACTAGCCGAAACCCGTGGAACATCCATGGAAGGGAGGATGTGGTGTATGGATAGAGTGTACCATTATGGATGGCATAGGGGATTTGCTTGTCCGAGTAAGAGTTAGGAAGAAAGATGAGAATGAAGAGTGCGTATATGAACAACGATCGCCGACATCGGCACAAATGCATGCTCTGGATTGTCCACTCAGTGGACGGCTTGCTTTCGCCTTCGCCTATCCAATCAGCTGACGGCTTGCTTCGCCTTCGCCCAGCAGACGCCAATACGATGGCGTCGTAAGATGGCGTCGTAAGATGGCGTCGTATCGGCAGTTAATCGGATGCTTTTGGGCCCCAACGTCGGCTAATTGAGATTTTTCGAGTATGGCTGTATGTGATAAACAAAGAGCGCGGTTCGTAGATTGTAAATCCATTAGTGCCGTGGGCATCGGGTCACTGGGTGCGGCGTAAAAGGGATAACAAAGTCGAGTCCTTACACTATTATTATATAGACTAGCCGAAACCCATGGAACATCCACGGAAGGGAGGATGTGGTGTATGTATAGAGTGTACCATTATGGATGGCATAGGGGATTTGCTTGTCCGAGTAAGAGTTAGGAAGAAAGATGAGAATGAAGAGTGCGTATATGAACAACGATCGCCGACACCTGCACAAATGCATGCTCTGGATTGTCCACAGTGGACGGCTTGCTTTTGCCTTCGCCTGTCCAACCAGCGGACGGCTTGCTTCGCCTTCGCCCAGCAGACGCCAATACGATGGCGTCGTATCGGCAGTTAATCGGATGCTTTTGGGCCCCAACGTCGGCTAATTCAGATTTTTCGAGTATGGCTGTACGTGATAAACAAAGAGCGCAGTTTGTAGATCGTAAATCCATTAATGCCGTGGGCATCGGGTCACTGGGTGCGGCGTAAAAGGGATAACAAAGTCGAGTCCTTACGCTATTATTATATAGATATATATATATATGTGAAGAAGAAGAAACCTTTATGAAGAAGAAGAAGAAGAAGAATTATTTTTACACTCTAGTACGGCTTAAAAGAACGATGTGAAACTTGACACACATTATTAATGAGTATTTTGGAATACAGTTTGGTAATTTAAACATCGTCGGTTGCATTTCTGGCAGCCATTATTATAATTTATTTTGAATCTGAGTATTGTTTGAATTCTTTAAATTTCATTTTTAAAATCCAATTCTGAATCGAGTTTTTTTAAAGAGGATTTCATTGGTCACGTGTCTGATCAAAGTGGGACTTCTTTGCACCCGACCATCACTGCCAACAGTTACAAAGTGGCAGTTCTAGTTATTATAATTAATAACACCTGTCAAAGTGATTTTAACCCAAACTAACCAATACTCGTAATCGTCATTTCAACCCAAACTAACCCATACTCGTCAAAGTGATTTCAACACAAACTGTCCATTTCCGTTCACGCGACTTCAACCCAGATGAAGCAACACTGGTAACACCGGGAAAACATTAATTTTTCTACATTCGCTCAAGCTCTTTTTGAGCGGTGATACTTTTCCGAATTTGCCTTTTGATGTCCATTAGCCATCTTCATCACATCACCTGTATCTTTTACATTGTCCTCTGCACTCCCAACCTCTGCTGCTTTACTTCTGTTTCGTTATAAGAGGTTGAGAATGCAGGTTTGACCCTAAATGGTACAAGTGATGATGAGGGACCACCCCGGGGACGAGTCTGGTCTTGGATCTCATGATCATCACCAAGATCTCCATAAATTTCGGGCAGATCAGATCGCTAAATTTAACCTCTGGAGGAACATTTTAATTTTAATTTACTTCATAAATGAACAACTCATCCACTGAAATAAGTAAACCTGTTCTAGACATCACACAATCTCGCAAAACCCACACGTGTAATTTCGGCCCATGAGTTGCTTGATGGTTCTACTGCAGGAAACTAACTGTGCGTTCAACCCTCTTGAGCTATGACGCCATGTTTGAGTGTGTTAAGTCAGGACCCCTCTGGGATTAAAGCGTGTGTTTCTTGAGTGATGTGTTTGCGATCATACCTTCTGAAAGGAGGTCGGAAGGATGTTACCTTCGGGCTTCTGAGAGACATGAAAAGGGACATGAAAAAATGTGCGATGGACAGAAGAAAACAATAATTGAGAATTAATGAGAGATATTTCACCAAAGTGGCCACAGATGATCAGTTATCTCTCAACAGTCAGGGATATGTTCTGCATGGTGTGTGTGGTTACAGATGAGGTTTTGCGAGTGGCTATGTTACTGCGTATGTGGTTGTCCTGGCCTGTTATGAAGTATGTACATGTTCAGTTGGCTCTGCATGTATGTCATGGTGGTATTTATATCCTCTGGGATTAAAGTGTGTGTGTTTCTGGAGTGATGTGTGTGTGATCATACCTTCAGAAAGGAGGTCGGAACGATGTTATGAATTCCATTGTACAAATACCTGAAAACCCCTACAATCTTCTGAGGAACAGATGGAACAGTTTCCTGTGTGATGGACACAAGAGAACAAGAATTGAGAATTAATCAAAGATATTTCACTGAAATGGTGATCAGTGTTGAGGGTGAGGGGGAACTCAGAGGAGCGTTTTGTCGATATTCGTTTGGTATGAGATTAGTCGTGTGCTGGGTAGGATTGGACGAGTGATATTCTTATTGGAATCATCCACACGTGAGCACTGGCAGGATGTATCAACAACACCAGGAAAGGTAAACTCATAATCCCTTCTGTGATGCATTTGTCAGGTTGAGAATGCAGGTCCGACCCAAAACGGTGCAAGTGCTGATAAGTCTGGTTCAGGGAGTGGGTTTTTCGATCGAAATATCATCACCAAAATCTCAATTGGTGAAAATTAAGTTCCTGGCAGATCGGATCACTAAATTTAGCCTTTATTTGAACATTTTATTGTAAATTTACATCATAAATGAACAACTCATCCTCTGAGATATATAAATATGTTCTTAGCCTAATAACGTCCTCAAAACACCCAAACTCGGGATGGAGATGGAGTCCTCACAACACCCAAATCGCAGGAGATGAATTGACTGTTGAACCACCTTGAGATATATAGAATGCCAAGTTTAAGTGTGTTACATTATAACGCCGTGACGTCCGCAGGTCACAAATGCGCACAATGAAAACTTTTAGGAAGTGTGCAATGAATACCGCACAAGACCGAAGTGGCCATTGGTGGTGCAATCAGGAAGTAACGGATCAAATGGACCCCTCCGATTCCTTTAAACTGAAAAGCCTGAAAGCGTTGCATTTCCTCAACAGTTATAGATTTGTGCGGGCGGAAGCGTGGTTACATATGTGGTTGCCCTCATCTGTTGGAAAGTGTGGAAACACTTTGTTGGACGTGCATGTCTGCCCTGGTATAATTTATATTCCCCGGCATTAAAAGGTGTGTGTGTTTTTCTGGAGTGACATATATGTGAACATACCTTCAGAAAGGAGGTCGTAACGATGTTACAGATTGTTTCACACAAAGACCTGGAAATATCTTGGGGCTCCACAGACACAACCTTCTGTGTGATAGACAGAAGAAAACAATAATTGAGAATTAACGAAAGATATTTCACCAAAGTGGCCACAAATGATCAGTGATCCCTCAACAGTCAGGGATATGTTCTGGATGGTGTGAGTTTACAGCCGAAGCCAAAAATATTGGCACCTTTGCACTTTTTTCAAATAACTCGCAATTTTCTCAAAAACTAAGTTCAAATGGACAAAAGTATTTGGCCTCCACAATTCTCTATTTCACTGTTAATTTTACAGAACCATTGTTTTCCATTCAGAACTTAATATATCCTTTTAAATCATAAAATAAAAAGCAATGCTGTTGATAAAATTATTGACACCCTTCACTGAATATTTGGTACCACGGCCTTTGGAAAAAATAACTGCAGTCAAGCGCTTCCTATAGCCATGAATGAGCTTCCTACACCTCTCTACTGGTAGTTTGGCCGACTCTTCTTGTGCAAACTGCTCTGGTTTTCCCAGATTTGAAAGGTGCCTTCTCCCACCTGCTGTTTTCAGATCTCCCCACAAGTGTTCAATGGGATTTATATCTGGACTCAATGCTGGCAACTTCAGAACAGTCCAGCGTTTTGTCTTGAACCATTCCAGGGTGCTTTTTGAAGTGAGTTTGGGGTCAATGTCCTGCTGCAAGACCCATGACCTTCGACGGAGACCCACATTTCTGACACTGGGTTGAACATTGCGCTCCAAAATGCCTTGGTAAGCTCTTGATTTAATGATGCCATGCACACATTCAAGTCACCTAGTGCCAGAGGCAGCACAGCAACCCCAAAACATCACTGAACCTCCTCCATGTTTGACTGTAGGGAAGGTGTTATTTTCTTTGAATGCTTCATTTTGTTTTCTGTAAACATAGAGATGACGTGCTTTACCAAAAAGCTCGAATTTCGTCTCACCTGTCCATAGGACATTCACCCAGAAGGATTTTGGCTTGTTCAGGTGTGTTTTGCCAAACTCCAGTCGTGCTTTCTTATGTCTCTCTCAGCAGTGGAGTCCTCCTGGATCTCCTACCATAGAACCCCATTTCATTGAGTTGGCGACGGATGGTGCGAGTTGAAATTGTCATACTGTGTTGTGATTTAATTGACTGACTGTTGAAATTTATATCCTCTGTGTCTGAAGGTCAGCTTGAAACTGTTTGGCAGTTGATTGAGATGCTTTCTCCATAATTCGATCAATCGTTCGCTGCAATCTTCGATCAAGTTTTCTCTTGCGGCCACGTCCAGGGAGATTGGCTGCAGTGCCATGGGCCTCAAACTTCCTGATAACATTGCGTACGGTGGACACAAGAACATCAAGGTCTCTGGAGATGGACTTATAGCCTTGAGATTGTCTATGCTTGGCTCCAATCCTGTGTCTGACCTCCTCAGACAATTCTCTGGTTTTCTTTCTTTTCTCCATGCTCATTGCGGTACACACAGTGACACAAAACAGCAGAATGACACCTTTTCTCCATTCAAACTGGTTGAATGAGTGATTCTTATATTGCAGGCACCTGCAACTCACCAAAGGTGAGTTCAATTCCAAAGTAAAGGAGAATCACCTGCTTGAAATCCAATTATTTCTAATAACTTCTAAAACGTGCCAATAATATTGTCCAGGCCATTTTAGGATTTTTGTGTGGAATAAGCTAAGATTTAGGAATATCTTCAGCTTTTTTTTTGTTTTGTTCCACTGCAACCCAAAGACGTACATTTGTGGAAACCAATTTTTTTTTTAATTTCAACAATTTCTGAAAGAAATGGTGCATTGTTTGAAAGAAGTGCAAGGGTGCCAATATTTTTGCCCAAAACAGTACATATGTGATTCTGCGAGTTGCTATGTTGTTGCGTATGTGGTTGTCCTGGCCTTTTATGAAGTGTCTACATGCTCAGGTGGGTGTGCGTGTCTGTCCTGGTATAAATTATATCCTCTGGCATTAAAGTGTGCATGCTTCTAGAGTGATGGATGTGTGATCATACCTTCAGAAAGGAGGTCGGAACGATGTTATGAATTCCATTGAACAAATACCTGAAAACCCCTATAATCTTCTGAGGAACAGATGGAACAGTTTCCTGTGTGATGGACACAAGAGAACAAGAATTGAGAATTAATAAAAGATATTTCACTGAAATGGTGATCAGTGTTGAGGGTGAGGGGGCACTCAGAGGAGCATTTTGTCGATATTCGTTTGGTATGAGATTAGTGGTGTTCTGGGTAGGATTGGACGAGTGATATTCTATTGGAATCATCCACACGTGAGCACTAGCAGGATGTATCAACAACACCAGGATAGGTATACTCATAATCCCTTCTGTGATGGTATGGACAGGTTGAGAATTCAGGTCCGACCCAAAAGGGTGCAAGTGCTGATCACAGTCTGATTCAGGGAGGAGTAGTGTGTTGGATCGAAAGAATATCACCAAGATCTCCATTGATGAACTTTAACTTTCTGGCAGATCAGTTCGCTAAATTTATCCTTTCGTGGAACACTTTATTTTAAATTTACTTCACGAATGAACAACTCATTCTCTGAAATAAATAATCCTGTTCTTCGCCTAAAAACGTCCTCATAACACCCAAACGCGGGATGTCAGACATTGAGCTGCTCAAAGGTTCTACTGCAAAAGATTAATTGTTTGTTGAACCACAATGAGATAGGGCGCCAAGTTTGAGTGTGTTACGTCATAACGCAGTGACATCCACAGGTCGCAAATGCGCACAATGAAAACTTTCAGGAAGCATGCAACGACCACCGCACAGGATCTAAGTGGCCATTGGTGGTGCAACAAGGAAGTAACGGATCAAATGCACCCCACCGGTTCCTTAAAACTGGAGCCTGAAAACTGTTTCGTTTCCTCAACAGTCATAGATTTGTGCGGGTGGAAGCGTGGTTACATATGTGGTTGCCCTCGTCTGTTGGAAAGTGTGGACCTCTTTGTTGGTAGTGCATGTCTGCCCTGGTATCATGGGCAGACATGCACGACCAACTGGTCATGGTATCATTTATGTCCTCCAGGATTATCGTGTGTGTGTTTGTGGAGTGATGTGCATGTGCGATCATACCTTCAGAAAGGAGGTCGAAACGATGTTCTGAATTCCTTTGTACAAATAGCTGAAAACTCCTTCATTCTTCTGAGGAACAGATGGAACAGTTTCCTGTGTGATGGATGCAAGAGAAGAAGAATTGATGTTTCATGAAAGATATTTCACTGAAATGGTGATAAATGTTGAGGGTAAGGGTCACTCAGAGGCACATTTTATCGATAATCGTTTGGTATGAGATTCCTGGTGTTGTTGGTAGGATTGGACGAGTGGTAGGATTCTTTTGGAATCGTCCACACGCGAGCACTGGCAGGATGTATCAACAACACCAGGAAAGGTGAACTCATAATCCCTTCTGTGATGCATTTGTCAGGTTGAGAATGCAGGTCCGACCCAAAAGAGTACAAATGCTGATCACAGTCCGGTTCAGGGAGGTGTAGGGTCTCAGATCGAAAGATTATCACCAAGATCTCCAGTGATGAACTTCAACTTTCTGGCAGATCAGTTCGCTAAATTTATCCTTTCGTGGAACACTTTATTTTAAATTTACTTCACGAATGAACAACTCATCCTCTGAAATAAATAATCCTGTTCTTTGCCTAAAAACGTCCTCATAACACCCAAACGCGGGATGTCAGACATTGAGCTGCTCAAAGGTTCTACTGCAGGAGATTAATTGTTTGTTGAACCACCATGAGATAGGGCGCCAAGTTTGAGTGTGTTACGTCATAACGCAGTGACATCCACAGGTCGCAAATGCGCACAATGAAAACTTTCAGGAAGCATGCAACGACCACCGCACAGGATCTAAGTGGCCATTGGTGGTGCAACAAGGAAGTATCGGATCAAATGCACCCCACCGGTTCCTTAAAACTGGAGCCTGAAAACTGTTTCGTTTCCTCAACAGTCATAGATTTGTGCGGGTGGAAGCGTGGTTACATATGTGGTTGCCCTCGTCTGTTGGAAAGTGTGGACCTCTTTGTTGGTCGTGCATGTCTGCCCTGGTATCATGGGCAGACATGCACGACCAACTGGTCATGGTATCATTTATGTCCTCCAGGATTATCGTGTGTGTGTTTGTGGAGTGATGTGCATGTGCGATCATACCTTCAGAAAGGAGGTCGAAACGATGTTCTGAATTCCTTTGTACAAATAGCTGAAAACTCCTTCATTCTTCTGAGGAACAGATGGAACAGTTTCCTGTGTGATGGATGCAAGAGAAGAAGAATTGATGATTCATGAAAGATATTTCACTGAAATGGTGATAAATGTTGAGGGTAAGGGTCACTCAGAGGCACATTTTATCGATAATCGTTTGGTATGAGATTCCTGGTGTTGTTGGTAGGATTGGACGAGTGGTAGGATTCTTTTGGAATCGTCCACACGCGAGCACTGGCATGATGTATCAACAACACCAGGAAAGGTGAACTCATAATCCCTTCTGTGATGCATTTGTCAGGTTGAGAATGCAGGTCCGACCCAAAAGAGTACAAATGCTGATCACAGTCCGGTTCAGGGAGGAGTAGGGTCTCAGATCGAAAGATTATCACCAAGATCTCCAGTGATGAACTTCAACTTTCTGGCAGATCAGTTCGCTAAATTTATCCTTTCGTGGAACACTTTATTTTAAATTTACTTCACGAATGAACAACTCATCCTCTGAAATAAATAATCCTGTTCTTCGCCGAAAAACGTCCTCATAACACCCAAACGCGGGATGTCAGACATTGAGCTGCTCAAAGGTTCTACTGCAGGAGATTAATTGTTTGTTGAACCACCATGAGATAGGGCGCCAAGTTTGAGTGTGTTACGTCATAACGCAGTGACATCCACAGGTCGCAAATGCGCACAATGAAAACTTTCAGGAAGCATGCAACGACCACCGCACAGGATCTAAGTGGCCATTGGTGGTGCAATAAGGAAGTAACGGATCAAATGCACCCCACCGGTTCCTTAAAACTGGAGCCGTAAAAGTGTTTCGTTTCCTCAACAGTCATAGATTGGTGCGGGTGGAAACGTGGTTACATATGTGGTTGCCCTCGTCTGTTGGAAAGTGTGGACCTCTTTGTTGGTCGTGCATGTCTGCCTTGGTATCATGGGCAGACATGCACGACCAACTGGTCATGGTATCATTTATGTCCTCCAGGATTATCGTGTGTGTGTTTGTGGAGTGATGTGCATGTGCGATCATACCTTCAGAAAGGAGGTCGAAACGATGTTCTGAATTCCTTTGTACAAATAGCTGAAAACTCCTTCATTCTTCTGAGGAACAGATGGAACAGTTTCCTGTGTGATGGATGCAAGAGAAGAAGAATTGATGATTCATGAAAGATATTTCACTGAAATGGTGATAAATGTTGAGGGTAAGGGTCACTCAGAGGCACATTTTATCGATAATTCGTTTGGTATGAGATTCCTGGTGTTGTTGGTAGGATTGGACGAGTGGTAGGATTATTCTGGAATCGTCCACACGCGAGCACTGGCAGGATGTATCAACAACACCAGGAAAGGTGAACTCATAATCCCTTCTGTGATGCATTTGTCAGGTTGAGAATGCAGGTCCGACCCAAAAGAGTACAAATGCTGACCACAGTCCGGTTCAGGGAGGTGTAGGGTCTCAGATCGAAAGATTATCACCAAGATCTCCAGTGATGAACTTCAACTTTCTGGCAGAATAGTTCGCGAAATTTATCCTTTCGTGGAATACTTCATGATACATTTACTTCACAAATGAACAACTCATCCTATGAAATAAATAATCCTGTTCTTTGCCTAAAAACATCCTCACAACATCCAAACGCGGGATATCAGACTGTGTACAAATGTCATGGGGACCTTGAGTCAGACCTTGAGCTGCTCGAAGGTTCTACTGCAGGAGATAAATTGTCTGTTGAAACACCGTGACATAGCGCGCCATATTTGAGTGTGTTACGTCATATCACCGTGACATCCACAGGTCACAAAAGCACACAATGAAAACTTCCAGAAAGTGTGCAACGACCACTGTACAGGCCAAATGTGGCCGTTGTTGGTGCAGTCAAGAAATAACAGATAAAACGGACCCCTTCGATTCCTTTAAACTGGAGACCATGGAAAGTGTTTGTTTCCTCAACAGTCATAGATTTGTTCTGGTGGGTGTGTGGTTGCATATGAGGTTTTGTGGATTGCTATGTTGATGCGTATGTCGTTGTGCTAGCCTGGTATGAAGTGTGTACATGTTCAGGTGGCTGTGGGTGTCTGCCCTGGTATCATTTTTATCCTCCGGGATTAAAGTGTGTGTGTTTCTGGAGTGATGTGTGTGCGATCATACCTTCAGAAAGGAGGTCGGAATGATGTTATAAATGCCATTGTACAAATAGCTGAAAACTCCTTTATTCTTCTGAGGAACAGATGGAACAGTTTCCTGTGTGATGGACACAAGAGAACAAGAATTGATGATTCATGAAAGATATTTCACTGAAATGGTGATAAATGTTGAGGGTAAGGGGGTCACTCAGAGGAGAATTTTGTCGATATAATCGTTTGGTATGAGATTCCTGGTGTTCTGGGTAGGATTGGACGAGGGGTATTCCATTGGAATCATCCATACGTGAGGACTGGCAGGATGTATCAAGTACACCAGGAAAGGTAAACTCATAATCCGTTCTCTGATGGTATGGACAGGTTGAGAATGCAGGTCCAACCCAAAAGGGTACAAGTGCTGATGAGGGACCAGTTCAGAGTGGAGTCGTGTCTTTGATCGAAATATCATCAACAAGATCTCCATTCATTAACTTTAATTTTCTGGCAGATCAGATCGCTAAATTGAACCTTTAGTGGAATATTTTATTATTAATTTACTTCAGAAATGAACAACTCATCCTCTGAGATATATAAATATGTTCTTAACGTAATAACGTCCTCACAACACCCAAACTCGGGACGACAGATCATGAGCTGCTCGAAGGTTCCACCGAAGGAGACGAACCGTCTGTTCAAGCACTTTGAGATTGAATGCCAAGTTTGAGTGTGTTACGTCATAACGCAGTGACATCCACAGGTCACAAATGCGCACGCTGAAAACTTCCAGGAAGCATGCAACGACCACCACACAGGACCTAGGCGGCCATTGCTGGTGCAATTAAGAAGTAACGGATCAAATGCACCCCACCAGTTCCTTTAAACTGAAAAGCCTGAAAAGTGTTTAGTTTCCTCAACAGTCATAGATTTGTGCGGGTGGAAGCTTGGTTACATATGTGGTTGCCCTCATCTGTTGGAAAGTGTGGACACACTTCTTTGGTTGTGCAAGTCTGCCCTGGTATCATTTGTATCCTCCAGGATTATCGTGTGTGTGTTTCTGGAGTGATGTGTTTGAAATCATACCTTCAGAAAGGAGGTCGGAACGATGTTATAAATGCCATTGTACAGATAGCTGAAAACTCCTTTATTCTTCTGAGGAACAGATGGAACAGTTTCCTGTGTGATGGACACAAGAGAACAAGAATTGATGATTCATGAAAGACATTTCACTGAAATGGTGATAAATGTTGAGGGTAAGGAGGCACTCAGAGGAGCATTTTGTCGATAATCGTTTGGTATGAGATTCCTGGTGTTCTAGGTAGGATTGGACGAGTGGTATTCTTTTGGAATAACCCACACGCGAGCACTGGCAGGATGTATCAACAACACCAGGAAAGGTAAACTCATAATCCCTTCTGTGATGCATTTGTCAGGTTGAGAATGCAGGTGCGACCCAAAAGAGTACAAGTGCTGATCACAATTCGGTTCAGGGAGGAGTAGGGTCTTGGATCAAAAGAATATAACCAAGATCTCCATTGATGAACTCTTACTTTATGGCAGAACATTTCGCGAAATTTATCCTTTTGTGGAACACTTTATGATAAATTTACTTCACAAATGAACAACTCATCCTCTGAAATAAACTAGATGGTATTCATAGAATACTTGCCCTGCGCATTCAACTTGTTGCGAGCCAACTCTTCTGTTTTTGAACATTTTTTTTCTTTGATCCAATATGGCTGCCAGACCATGTGAGCGATTAAATCATAAGTTTATATTCTCCAATATAATTGTTGCATAGATCATGCTCAATACATTTCAAACTGATCAGACTAAGCGTTGTCCCTGTCGAATTATGGTCATAATTATGGCAACAATGACGTCATCGTTAACACCTATTCCCCATATGGAGTTCTTTACAATGAGCCATGTTTCCATTTTTTCCATGTAGCGGTTTTGGAGATATAGAGGTGCAACATTTTTCGGTTTTTCCAAGATGGCGCCTGTACCACATGACCTATGACGTCACGATCATCATTTAAATATTCTACAGGAGGAGGTGCTCCTATGGTGAAAAATTGGTGCCCATCAGACCAACAGTTGCTGAGAAAAAAAATTCACAATGATTGGATAAGTGTTGTACTTGTCGAATTATGACATCATATCGAAGGCACTGATGACATCATCATCTTATTCCCCAAGGGCAGTACTTGACAATGAGCCATGTTTCAATTTTTCCCATGGAGCGGTTTCGGAGATAGAGGTGTAACTTTTTTTCGATTTTTTCCAAGATGGCGTCTGTACCACGTGACCTATGACGTTATAATTATCATTAAAAAATTCTACAGGAGGAGCCGCACATATTCTGAAAATTTCGTGTCCATCGGACTAACAGTTGCAGAGGAATTTTTGTTTTATTCATACTGATCAGATCAAGCGTTGTACTTGTCGAATTATGAAGTCATAATTAAGGCGCCGATGACATCACCATCAACATATCTTATTCCCCATGGTGAGTACATGACAATGAGCCATGTTAACAAAATTTCCATTGAGCGCTTTGGGAGATTTCGAAGTGTAACGTTTTTCCAAGATGGCGTCCGCACCACGTGACCTATGACGTTATAATTATGAATAAAAAAAATTATACAGGCGGGGGAGCTTCTATGGTAAAATTTCGTGTCAATCAGAACAACAGTTGCCGAGAACATGAATTTTTTAAATGCAGACACGTACGGCACACACACGTACGGCACATGGCACACACACGTACGGCACACGTATGCGTATGAATGCTTAACCCCGCTTTTTGCTTCGCGAGCGCAGGGTAATAATCCTGTTCTTAGCCTGAAAACGTCCTCACAACACCCAAACGCGGGATGTCAGACCTTGAGCTGCTCGAAGGTTCTACCGCAGGAGATGAATTGACTGTTGAACCACCATGACATAGGGTGCCAAGTTTGAGTGTGTTACGTCATATCACAATGACATCCACAGGTCACAAAAGCACACAATGAAAACTTCCAGAAAGCATGCAACGACCACTGTGCAGGCCAAATGTGGCCTTTGTTGGTGCAGTCAAGAAGCAATAGATCAAACGGACCCCTCCGATTCCTTTAAACTGGAGACCCTGGAAAGTGTTTTGTTTCCTCAACAGTCATAGATTTGTTCTGGTGGGAGTGTGGTTGCAGATGTGGTTTTGTGGATTGCTATGTTGTTGTGTATGTGGTTGTCCTGGCCTGGTATGAAGTGTGTACATGTTCAGGTGGCTGTGCGTGTCTGCCCTGGTATCATTTATATCTTCTGGGATTAAAGTGTGTGTGCGTTTCTGGAGTGATGTGTGTGTGATCATACCTTCAGAAAGGAGGTCAGAACGATATTATGAATGCCATTGTACAAATAGCTGAAAACTCCTTTATTCTCCTGAGGTACAGATGGAACAGTTTCCTGTGTGATGGACACAAGAGAACAAGAATTGATAATTACTCAAAGATATTTCACTGAAATGGTGATAAATGTTGAGGGTAAAGGGACTCTCAGAGGAGAATTTTGTCGACAATAGTTTGGTATGAGATTCCTGGTGTTCTGCGTAGGATTGGACGAGTGGCATTCTTTTGGAATAATCCACATGTGAGGACTGGCAGGATGTAAATTTACTTCATCAATGAACAACTCATCCTCTGAGATATATAAATATGTTCTTAGCCTAATAACGTCCTCACAACACCCAACCTCGGGATGGAGATGGAGTCCTCACAACACCCAAACCGCAGGAGATGACTTGACTGTTGAACCACCACGAGATATATAGAATGCCAAGTTTGAGTGTGTTACATCATAACGCCGTGACGTCCAGAGGTCACAAATGCGCACACTGAAAACTTTTAGGAAGCGTGCAATGAACCGAAGTGGCCATTGGTGGTGCAGTCAAGAAGTAACGGATCAAACGGACCCCTCCGATTCCTTTGAAGTGGAGAGCCTGAAAGTGTTTCATTTCCTCAACAGTCATAGATTTGTGCAGGTGGAAGTGTGGTTACATATGTGGTTGGCCTTGTCTGTTGAAAGTGTGGACACACTTTCTTGGTCGTGCATGTCTGCCTTGGTATCATTTATGTCCTCCAGGATTATCATGTGTGTGTTTCTGGAGTGATGTGTGTGCGATCATACCTTCAGAAAGGAGGGTAGAAGGATGTTACAGATGGTTTCACACAAAGACCTGGGAATGTCTTGGGGCTCCACAGACACAACCTTCTGTGTGATGGACACAGGAAAACAAAAATTGAGAATTAATGAAAGATATTTCACCAAAGTGGCCACAAATGATCAGTGTTTCCTCAACAGTCATAGATTTGTTCTGGTGGGAGTGTGGTTACATATGTGGTTTTGTGGATTGCTATGTTGTTGTGTAGGTGGTTGACCTGGCTTGTTATGAAGTATGTATATGTTCAGGTGGGTGTGCATGTCTGTCCTGGTATCATTTAAATCCTCTGGGATCAAAGTGTGTGTGTTTGTGGAGTGATGTGTGTGCGATCATACCTTCAGACAGCAGGTCGGAACGATATTTCAGTTATTAAGAAAACAATAATTGATTATTAATGAAAGATATTTCACTGAATATGGTGGTGGAGAACTGCGCAACTCCTCATCCAAAAAATATCCCATATTGTCTGCGTCTCAAATAGCCTCTCCTGATCAAACTCCTACCGCATGGCTCCTCGTGCGGACCCGTTTTAACTAAATGTGGAGGTGTGAAAGGCGGGTGTCTGGCACCTTAAAACCAGGCTTGCTCCCGGTAGGTGGAATTCGTTAGCCTTGGCCGGCAATCTGCCTCGAAGAAGGACAACTCTGATCCCAAACCCGGGTGGGTTGAGCTCGTTAGACTTGGTTGGTAGTCTTCCAGAAATGGGGGTAGAGGCACTGTTGTCTCAAAGCAGACTAGTTTACCCCTCCCAGCCCTTTTTGTTCTGTGCAGAGACAACTTTCTTCATTTGTCTTGTTTCATTCCAAGGGGCTGGTTGTTCTGATTTTGTTTTCTTTGTTTAGCCCCCACCTCGAGTGGCCCTATAGGCTTTGTGGTGGGCAATATCCCATAAAAAAACTCGAAGAATGCGATTGTCGCCAATAGTCCCACAAGGGGTAGATGCCCTGGTTCACTGTCCAAAAAATAGAGGTTTGATTTAAATCCCTTCAGCTGTTCTCAAGTATCATATGACAGGTTTCACATTGATCGGTGAAGCAGTTTCAGAGAAGGGATTTTGTTTAAATATCGGCGTTCAAGCTAATATGGCTGCCACACCATGTGACATAAGACTTTTAAAAATGTACACTCTGCATATGTATGGGTAGGAGATCACGTTTGTGAGGATTCGTGTTGATCGGATAAGGTTCGTTTTTCTATCCAAGATGGCTGCCAAAGCACGTGACCTACGACATCATCATTTTCAAACTATATGCAACAGTGCTGTTATATGATATTTGTAAAATTCCGCATTGATAGGGTGAGCGGTTTTGGAGATATAATTATTTAATATTTTCCTTCAATCCAATATGGCTGTCAAACCATGTGACCTATGATGTCATAAATTTAATATTTCAATGCAAATGGGTCAGAGATCATGTGCATGCAATTTCAGATTTTTAGGATATGGAATTCGATTTAAACATTTTTGGCTGGTATACCACTTCACCTATGATGTCATCATTATCATGCTTTTGTTCCCCATTGGGAGTACTTGACAATGTGCCAAGTTTCAAATTTTTCCATTCAGCAGTTTCCGATAAATAATTTTTTAATTATTTGCTTTTAATCCAAGATGGCTGTCATACAACGTAACCTATGACGTCACAATAATCGTGCAAACATTGTGCATGGGTGTCACTCCCACCCTGAAAGTTGTCTCAACCGGACATATGGTTGCTGAGAAAAACGCGGTTTATCCCGTGTGGACGGACAACCCGAACACGTAATGCGTCCGGAGACTTTGTCGGCGGAAACATAAATAAAAAAAATCACCAAGGGATTTAAATTTACGTCAGATCGGATCACTAAATTTAACCTTTCAAATAACATTTTATTATAAGTTTACTACGTCAGTGAACAACTGATCCACTGAAATAAATAAACCTGTTCTTCACCTCACGACGTCCGCACAACACGAAAACGAGGGATGTCAGACTGCAAGCTGCTCGAAGGTTCCACAGCAGGAGACGAACCGTCCGTTCAAACCTCTGCAGAAGGGCGCCAAGTACGGCATGACGTCGACACGTCGCGAATGCGGATAGAGAAAACATCCCGGAAACGCACAACGCCCACCGCACGGAGTCGACATTATTGTGGAAAAGGGGCACGAACGTGTCGAACGCGCGAACCCGCTCGGTACTTGAACACATGAAGGACACGACAGGAACTTTGACGCAGGAGGAGGAGGACGTCATTCGGCCCATCAAGCCGACGTTACATCAACACTATATTAATTTAATCTACAACATTGGACAGAGAACTCGGTCGATAAATGTCGGGAGAATTCCATAAAGAAACTGTCAGTTGAAAACTTACCTCTTTGATGACGTCACCCCGTCCA
>NC_136270.1:74585389-74675889 GCF_964187855.1 Myxine glutinosa
AACGATACATCCCCCAGCAAATCTTCAACTGTGACGAGACAGGGCTCTTCTGGAAAAAGATGCTGAGGAGGACGTATATAACGGCAGAGGAGAAGAGCATGCCAGGCCACAACTTGTTCAGAGTGCCGGCGATAGCTCGCCTTCTCTTTGTGGAAAACACGGTGAGATCCTTAACATCCAACAACTAATGGGACGCAAACGGGGCGCCCAGTTTAGCGGTACACACATTGATGAATCACCCTGCCTGTGATTCACCCATGACAGGTTATATCTGGGTCGGGATTCAAACCCAGGCTGGACAGTTTAGAGTCAAGTGTGCGTACCTCCAGTCCAGGCCATCCTGCCAACTTGTATGCTGCATACAGGTGAAATATAAAGCGCGAGATATTTTTATATATACTGTATATTAAAAAAAAAATTGGTGTGGTTTTTGGCGGGCTGGAACGGATTAATAGCATTTCAATGCATTTTTATGGGGAAATTTAATTTGAGAAACGAGCAAATTGAGTTACGAGCTCGGTCACAGAACGAATTAAACTCGTAAGTCAAGGTTTCACTGTATATATATATATATATATATATATATATATATATATATATATACATATATATATATATATATATATATATATATGACGAGAATAGAACCATGTTCCACACCTTGAGTTCAAGAGATAACAAGATTTAATGATGAACCAATATCACAGCGCTGTGGAGGGTGTAAGAGTCATACCATTCACAGACGAACAGCATGGCCACATACACTCCTGAGTTCCTTACAGAAAGAACTTCCTTATATACTTGCAGAGTGTGATAAAAATCTCCGCTAATTTTGGCAAGTTTCAGCAGTATAATACACAATGGGGGAAACGTTGACCAGTACCCCCACCCTTGTCCTATCTTCTTTGGCATGAACAAAGGGCAAGATGCGGGAGGGAGAAAGAGCACCGTGACATTCTCAAAACTTATCTTCCATGTTGGCTTTTGGTCAAGGACAGACAGACGCGTTTTCACTAGGGGGTCTAACGGAGCAAGCGGTTTCACTATCTTTCTACATTTTTTGGCACAGTTGGACAATAAAACATAGTTCAAAACAAGAGGGAACATAGTAAGCTTAATCCTTTTCACAAAGCAACCATTATTAAATGCAAACCACAATTACATAAGGCACAATAAAAGGCATGATCTCGACATTCCCCCATTTGGTCTCTACGAGACTACGTATCACAGAGACCAGGCCACATCGGCTTTATTTGCAAAGCAAAAGAGTATAGTGTTATATGTGGCCACATCGGGCTTTATTGAGTGTTGTATGTGTGTCCTCCCAGGGCATGCCATGCACATAAAGTACCTCGCATGCATGTTTGAAAGGTGTCATGTTGTGCGTGTTTGGAACATGAAGGCTCAGAACATGAAAGTCCATTAACGTTTCGGATCCACAACGAAGGCATCTGGTCAAGATGAGGTTCTGCTCCGCCAGGGGGCCAGCAACCTCCCCTGCGGAACTTGCTCCCCCCACCCTTTGCAGATGTGGTCCTTGCAGATCTTCGAAGTTAATCAACGATCATGCCCATGAGATCTCTCACGTGCTGCTGTTCTGGGGAATACATAATGTTGTCAGTATCTTGTGTCTCATGTTCCTGGTCAGGGTACAGAGCGTTAAAATCCGAATCACTTGAAGCAAAGAGATCCGAAACATTTGAAGCAAAGAGAGGGACTTCCTTTATGTCAAAGTCTCCCATGGACGCCTGGTCGGCTTGCGGGTCTAGGATATCCATGTCGGGTCCCTCGACTGCCAGACCCAGCGTCGCAATCAGATCCATAGTTGGGTCGGAAGGGGGTGTACAGCTGTGAGCTTGTAATACATAAGAGGCGTTAGCCAGTACACGCAAGGGGTTTACCACACAAGTATCACAGCCATCACAAACATCAATACAGGCATCAGCCAGTTCCCACAAGGGATTTTCAACACAAGTATCACAGTCATCACAAAAATCAATACAATCTTCTGAAGCGCCGGTCACATCTGCCTTGTTGAAGGACCCATTCAGGTCGACGGCCTCTGTGGTCAAGATCATGGTCTTCCGACGGCGGTTTCTTCATCGTCCATCCTGAAAAATACTTTCTCACACACACCATGATCAAATTCCTAGCCCCCCGTCCCACCAATTGGCATTTAGTTACCTTATCTTTCAGATGGTTGGCTTATTCATAGCCGCATTTCCTGTGTCGTGTCTGGAAATTCAAATGCCATATTTACTTTCACCAATTTCCGAAAATACCTTCCTTTTAATCATCTTCCCTACATCTAATAATACATGATTTACCAACCATTTCCCCCCCAACCATAATCGGTCAATGGAAATAATCGGTATTCTCCCCTTCAAAATTTCACTGTTATCCTATCAATACCTGGACATTTTTTCCCTTCTTTCCTAGATACGCGAATTTCACACCAGTATATACCCACTGGAAAAATTATCTGAAAAATAACGAAATCGTCTCCAAGTTCTCTAGCTAATCTCCATCCGCAATCACCAACTTTACCCTCCTGTGCATTTTGCCTTAGGTTTTAGAACCTAGAGTCTACCAAAACAACAACAATTAGCCTCCCAAAGCCATTTCCCTGCAAGAGTGGAGGTTAGCCTTGCGGTCCCCATGACAATCTTCTTCATTTTGCTCTATCACCTCCCTTTGAGCAATAATTCAATTGATGTGATTCCCACGTACCTGGTGGAGTTCTGTTCACCTGGTCTGCAGAGCCGTGATCCAATCTTCACCAGCCCCCAATCACCTCCTCGATTGGGGTCATTCTGCATGTAGCAATCTAACGCAACATTATTAAACGAAATTCACAACTTTACATTCATTGGTCCCTCCCAGTGCAAGCCAACCCCTTGTATCACCTTCTTATCACAAAAACAACAGTCCATAACTAACCACTTTCCTTTATTTCCTGTCTTTTCCATTAACTTTTTACAACCTTTTCCTCTACTTCCTCAACAATTCCTGCAGTCACCTGTCATTGACAAATAATCCATCTGAGTCGACTTTCCAATCCAATCATCTTTGCACTTTCCACGACCTTCTTCACACTTCCTCCCAAACCTTTCCTTCAGACACAACCCACATGAGTTATGAATACAATTTCCCCTTTCAGGCGCGTGTCTAGCCACTCACAAAGTGTCCACAAGACAACGTCACCATATTTCACACCTCGGACCAGCCTGGGGTCCATCGAGAGATGCATCCTCAGGTTAAAATCACCTCAGCTCTTGAGAGCTCAATTTTGTTCCATGGCCTATTCTGACCCATCTTGGCCCACCACGGCCCACCACCACCTCTACCTTCTGCCAAGCAAGAGGCAGGAGCATCATTACTCCCTCTTCCCTCTGCCCACCATAATTGGCAGACAGACAATGGCGAGCCACAAGCCCCAACCCTACAAGGCTCCAGCTCCCATCCAAAGGACACAAACTCCCTCAGACTGGCATAATCTCTTTGCCAGCTTATGTACGAACCAAGATTGCAAACAAATAGTTTTCCAAACAAAACTCAGTTGTCACCCTATTGCACCATATTGGCAGAATTCACTTCAGCTCTCTACCACTCTTGTGTCGAGTGGTGCCCAAAATGACATTGCTCGAACCCTTTCAATACCTGTTTAAACCTACTGCCATTTAACGACGCTTCCCAGATGACGGTTCCCCATACACTATTCTGGCACAAAATTGTTGCATCCAACAGATGCCACGATTATTTTAACAAACTCATTTTCCTAATCCATCTTTTCAATTTTCATTTCAATTTAAAGTTAATCCAATGTCCTCTAATACCTCTCTTAGCATCCCATGCACCTGTTGCAGACACCTGTTTTAGCCTCTGGCCCAATAGCTGCCCAATAAACAAATAATAAAAAGAAAATAACCTGATCTATTTATTGAAATAGACCTAATTCTCATGTTGGTCAATTTTTTCACCCACTGTGACTCTCGCGTCAATCCTGCCATCCCCAACCACATTTCCAGCGAGGATGACGTCACTATTTCACACCTTTCCTTCCTTGAACAGCGGGAGTCCTCCAAGAGATGCATTCCGATGTAAATCACTTCAAAGTGCCTAATTGGCCCTTCCTGGAATCGCACCTTTAACATTACCGGCACCGCCCTTTCTTGGTTCAAATCTTACCTCTGACAGACACAAATCCACTGCTCAACTCTATCCTGACGGACTGCATCACTGAAATAAATCCTGGCTTCAAATCAACTTTCTCAAACTTAACTATGATAAATCTGAAATAATCGCATCATCTTCCTTCGAACTCAGAGCACACCGACCAGTATACATCAAACATTGGATTCATATTTCCACAGACCTCCACCACTCTGTTAAATCCTAAACATGCCCAATGGGCAATCCCCTCTGCTCAGGGCTGCAAAATGCTGGATTCTAACCTTCCCAAACACAGCTCTTGTCCGCCAGGCTGCAAATTCAAAGCATTTTCAGTCCCCCTTTTTCCATACACTAGCCAGTGTAAGTCAGCCAAACATAAACAAAGAGGTTCCAGCGAGCTGTGACCTCCATAACTCTAAACAACTCCACTGGCACTTTTTAAAACAAACTTTCCCAGTCACTTACTAAAATAAAGTGCAGCTCTTGTCCGTAGATATACGTTAACCAAGATTACATGAGACTTGACAACAATAGTACTGCCCCGTGGAGCAAGGCATCAGAGACAACTCCCCTCCACCTTGACTTACCCCAGGTAGAATTTGGCTACCTACAGAGAAAGTACCTGCACAACACATTTACAAACCAATTCGTCCCCTCGTATTAGGGGACATCACAAATGTTCCACCACAATTCACAGCAGGTGACCACCCACCTGCCTTCTGTCGAAGTCCAGTTCAATTTTCTGAGTTTCCATTCACAGACAGACAGACAGACGAACCCCCAACGTACTAACAGGATGGTCTCACAGAGGCCATTCCATTCAAATCTGTAGGCTGCCACGATTCTTCCCGCCAGGACACACCATCATAGTCACCATAGTCACACGACATGTCAGCAGACACAGTGAATGACATTCGACACCATAACAGACACCGCAGACACTGCTTCTCCTTGATCCATATCTGCAGACGCAGTCAGACACACCCAGTCGGACAGACAGACTGGCTCCACATTACAACTGCAAACATCCGAAATGACAACAGCTAACACCAAATATTTATTATCCCCCTTTCAGGGAAGTCAAATCAACCACCATTAAAGCACAAAACAGAAAACGACCATATACTCAGAGTATATACCATATACTCAGAGTGAGACCCGAAAATCAAGCAGACAGACCGACAATCGAACCTGTCTTTCGACACTGCCGAACGACAAGTCTGCAGACACTGAGGGAGTGACATTCGACCCCCAGTAAACACCGCGGACACCGCTTTGGTCCGCACCTGCAACTCCATCACGCGCCTCCAACTTCTTTTTCGGCGCATCGATCAACACAAATGTACCGACGCATCTTATATTCTACACATTGCTATCCAACCTTTCGCCACAGTCCCATCACAAACAATGTATCTCTCGCGGCATGCATGGCAGGAATCACACTCGCATTGCACCAACATGGAATTCGAGCACATTCCATGGTTGCGAAAATATTGTGCTGGACAAGACATTATTATCATCGACTTGCGCTTTCACACGCATGGCAAAGTCCACGGATGTACAAAGTCGAAGTGCCCTCTCCCTTAATTGATCCACACTGCACCTCGGCACACATCCTCAGATAATTAAATACATGTTTTAATCCAAGCGTGCATCCTCGCACCCGCTCCACCACCTTCCAACCACCGCAGGTGCACCTGAACTCCATGGCACACCCGCAACTCCCTCAAAATCAGTGTTCAAAGACATGACTCCATGGACAGCCAGAAAGCCAGACAAATACGGACACACACACACAGAGATAGACACAGGTGGGTTATCGCCTGCATTCTGTACAAATTCCATGTTCCTGTCCATAAGTTGGCCCATCAAGTGTAACCCCTTTCACGAAACCTTTTCTGAGGGTCAAATGTAACAGACAGACAGACCGGCAAATAGGCAGGGGCAAACCCCGAGGCCCCAGACACCATCACCACACACATACCCCGCATCACATAGGAGTATCAACTTAAAATATCCACCCGCTCTGATCCTCCAGAGCTGAGGAAACCAGCCAACCTGAGCCGGACAGCAAATGCCATATGTCTTCGTCTCAAATCGAGGGCAAAATTTTCACAATGGCAAACAATTAATATATTGTCCACATTCATCTTGGTCACCCCAACCCATCCTGGCTCTCCCCAAGAGCTCCGTGTCCGGACAGACAGACAGATAAACAGACCGGGTGAAACCATAACCATCCATCCTTCCGATTGGACTCACGCCAGCATCACATGTCATTCTTGCCTTCATTCAACGCATTCTGCCATCCCAAGTCGGCCAAATACAAGCCCCGGCCATGCCGTTGAATAAACACCCAGTCGGTTGACAGCCTATCATCTTTGACTTTTACTCCCATTCTCCCTTGCTACATCTGGAGAGCCGTTAATGTGGGGATGTAATTGAACACTTGTTTTAAAGCCCTGTCTACACATGCTCTCCATAACATACTCATTATTCCCTGCCAATTTTCCCCAGCAGACTGAGTCCCACATGGCATCTCAAAATCTAAACTGATACCTTTTATTTCTTCCCCAAATTTACTCAATTAATTTTAATATCATTCCAAAGTACTCATCCGGATTGCCCAACGCCTGCAGGCAATTTGGGGAACCCCTTGTCAATCAATGACACACATCAATGACACACACACAATAAACACAAATACACGCTGCAATGACAGATCATTCATTCCCTTATACACACATACCATGTGACTGACCCTTCATTCTCCATACAATACAGTATAAATTCATGCACACTCATGCACACTCCAATCCTACCTACCTGTGAACTTACCTGGCCCCTTGCTGTGAGCCGATCCATCCCTTGGTTTCTACCTGGATTTCTTTCTTCCTGTGCTTTATCTGCTCTTCCTCTGCTCTTGAAGTCTCAGCACTTCTCCTGCCTTTCTCCTATCTGGTACCTGCGCTTTTCTGATTCCAGTTTAATTTATCCTTCTCCAAAAATCACATAAACATTTCCTATTTCCACATATAAGAAATAACCAATATCTCCCTTGAGATACAAAACAAAACGCTTCCAACTCTAGCATCCCAAAGTCTTCCTTGGAAGCATGCTCGACAATGCAGCACTGCTTCCACTCAGCACACAACATACATGTGCTCACTCCAACACATCACTTCAAGCTACCTCATCACTCGCATTGTTCACACACACGAATGCGTCCCCTGCTTGTGCACAGCATGGTCCGCATTCCTGTCTCGATTCTGTCCCACCTCGCTGTTCCCCGCGAGGCAGCTACTCCGTTGCCCCGGCAACCTGCCTGCATGTCTCGGCTCGCGTGTTCACAGCTGGATTCCACACACCCCGTACATTATAATCCTCTCTGTTTTATTTCTCCAGATCTAACCTCATCTCTTGTCCAGAAAGAGCTAATACTTGACCTACCTATAGCATATTGTCAGAACTCCTTCCTTTGGGTAAAAACTGCACCGGATGTGCATGCCTTAAATCCTGAGACAGGACAAAGAAGGCCTTGAGGGGGGGGGGGGGGGGGGGGGTTTATCAGATACACACATCCAGTGCATAGCTTAACTTAAAATACTCATCGTCCTACCTTCCTTGGGCTAGTCCCTCCAGCGGGTCGAAGATCGGGCCGCCCCCCGATCTGTAATACCCTTCTCTTAACACAGTACTCACGCCGGAGTATTCTTAACACCAATATCTATTACCCATTCTTATCCTTATTCTTCCATATCCTTATAAAGGTGCAACCAGCCGCATCTTACCTGGCTCATTACCTTCGCAAAAGCGGAAGGTTATGTTTTGATCGCTGTGTATTTATTTGTATGTCTGTGTGTGTGTGTGTGTGTATGTTATTCGCATAACTCAAAAAGTATTCAACCGATTCGCATGAAATTTGGTGGGATGATAGGTTATTATCCGGGAACCATTTGATTAGATTTTGGAATCGATCGGGTCAAAGGTCAAGGTCAAGGTCATGAAAAGGTCAAAATCGTCTTTTTACCATAGCGCGGTCAATTTGTGTCCAATTTGTATGAAACTAATGCCAAAATGTTCAGAATTCAATGCCCAATCTTGTGATATGCGACATGACACTCTGACGTCATAACCCTTGTTAGCGGTTGGGGGCCAAAGGTCAGGGGGGTCACGCCCTTGCAAAATGTGCGGTTTTTAAAAAATCATAACGCGGTCAATTCGGATCCAAATTGGATGAAAGTAGATGTGTCATTCTTATGTGTCATGATGTTTTCGACTGTTGGTGCAATTTGAAGAGATGAAAAACAGAACATATATATATATATGCATATTTTACAGTTGTAAGGATGCATGTAATAAACTTGGATTAGCAGCCGTAAACATGGTTCTTTCCGTGCAAATCAACGGGACTATGGCACAGTGACAACGAATCAGCGCCGAGATCTTGTAGTCATCGAGTGTCATTCCCTCGAATCTTGCTACACAGATCTTGTAGTCTTTTATTTTGGCAACAAAAGTAGCTGCGGTGAAGGTATGCGCTCTACCGAGTGCCCGTTCTAGTTTTAATCCTTTATTCGCCTGACTCGGCCACCCGAATGCGTCGAATACACGCACTCCGTCTCCAGAACTCAAATCATCCTAGTTTACTTCAGATTGAGTATTACTCCGACATACCTTAATCTCCCTTAAGATATTTAATTAACGTGCACGGAACATTTTCCCGTCCATGCGCCCAGGCGATCGCTCCCAGCGCACGGCAGCACGACCCCCATTTGCAAGAAGCAGCTCGTGATGCGTACAAGGCGCAAGGAAGCGCCCCGAGGCCATCCACCGAAAAATCCTGCCTTTTAGTTTACCGCGCCGATATTTCCCTAATCCGGTCCTCCCGCAGCGCTAACTCGCGGTCAATGCTTGTATAGCGCTTCTAACTTGTCTAACTTATCACCCATGCCAGGGCTTTCCTAAAGGGGTTCTCCCTTCTTAACTTAGCTTAACACTTATCCTGGCCATCCTCCTTGGGTCCCCTCCGTTAGACCGCAGCCAATACTTTCTCTGGTTACTATCAACCCCATCAACTCCATCTTGTCTCTAGACTGCCCTGCCTGGGAAGTTCTTGGCTTTATCAAGAAGTCCCCCCTTTTTGCTAACTGACCCCCATTTCTTGGTTCATCAATAGACAACTTGTTACCCGAGCCAAATAGGCCTGTACTTACACACCAGATTCCAATTTGTTCGTGATCCAAGCACGGAACGACGAAATGGAAGACAGACAGCCTGAGTGAGTGAACGGAGCTCAATTTGGAAAGACCCCTCAGTATGAAAACTCACGTTAATCGAATCAGTGCTGGCCAGCCTCTCCGCTGAGTCCCCACAGGGTCTGCCTCCCAAATATCGCTCAGAGTCGGATCCCACTTCTGACACCAAAACTGACGAGAATAGAACCATGTTCCACACCTTGAGTTCAAGAGATAACAAGATTTAATGATGAACCAATATCACAGCGCTGTGGAGGGTGTAAGAGTCATACCATTCACAGACGAACAGCATGGCCACATACACTCCTGAGTTCCTTACAGAAAGAACTTCCTTATATACTTGCAGAGTGTGATAAAAATCTCCGCTAATTTTGGCAAGTTTCAGCAGTATAATACACAATGGGGGAAACGTTGACCAGTACCCCCACCCTTGTCCTATCTTCTTTGGCATGAACAAAGGGCAAGATGCGGGAGGGAGAAAGAGCACCGTGACATTCTCAAAACTTATCTTCCATGTTGGCTTTTGGTCAAGGACAGACAGACGCGTTTTCACTAGGGGGTCTAACGGAGCAAGCGGTTTCACTATCTTTCTACATTTTTTGGCACAGTTGGACAATAAAACATAGTTCAAAACAAGAGGGAACATAGTAAGCTTAATCCTTTTCACAAAGCAACCATTATTAAATGCAAACCACAATTACATAAGGCACAATAAAAGGCATGATCTCGACATATATATATATATATATATATATATATATATATATATATATATATATATATATATATATATATATATATATATATATACAGTATATATATATATATCTACAGTATATATAAAATACTCGCTGAGGTACCCGGCTTCGCCCGGGTTGAATAAGAATAAGACAAATATATGATGAAAAGAACATGTATATTTTAGAGCAATATCACAGTGCATTTCCTACATGATGTTTTGTCAATTGTCAATTTTGGGGGGAGGGAGAAGGAGGGAGGGGGAGGGGGAGGGGGGAGGGGGTGGGGGTGGGGGAGGGGGGGAGTGGAGGGGGGAGGGGAGGGGGGAGTGGAGGGGGGAGGGGAAGGGGGAGTGGAGGGGGAGGGGGAGGGGGAAGGGGGAGGGGGAGGGGAGAATGGGAGGGGTTATGGGGGAGAGGGGAGGGGTTAGGGTGGAGGGGGGAAGGGAGGGGGAGGAGGAGGGGGGAGTCAAGTCGGAAATCATTGTCGTCAATTGAATGTCGCATTTATTTTTTATTCCCTGTCAAATGGCATTGGTCCCGCATTCCGAACCCGGAAGTCGGAAGTCATTGTCGGCAAAGTTGAAAAATTAACGTTATGAAATACGCTGATGACGTCATAATTTTAAAACGCGACGTTTTTTTTTTTAGTTGAGATTTTATTCGAATTCGAATTCCATTAAATTTCAACTTTTGGAAACAATAATTATTTCAATTTCCAACAGTTGAAATAATTATTGTTTCCAACAGTTGAAATTTAATGGAATTCTAATTCGAATAAAATCTCAACTACCATTTATTCGTTCTTGGGGCGAAAAAATGGCGCGCATTTTGTCATTATGTGCGACTTTACGTCACTCCTACGGACGTGAAAACATTTGTTTTCCTGAAAAATATATTTAAAATAAATACAATAGTACATAAATTAACAATAAAAGAAGCAAAAAAACAATTTAAAATACAATAAAAAGCACATTGAAAATATATAAATATGTACGTACAGTATACTGTACGTACGCGCAACCACGGGATCGGAAAGGGGCAATAGCGCAGCCACAAACTACACCATGGAATTGCAGCTGGCGCGGTTTTTTAAACCATTGATATTAAAATAAAACGTAGCCTATAACCACCAGGATTTTATGCTGATTCCAAATCTGTGTCTAAAACTTTTCTCCGATGTGTAGTTCTTGAGTTATAAGCGGACATCCAGACAGACAGACAGACAGACACACACACACACACACACACACACACACACACACACACACACACACACACACACTCCTCCTTTATATATAGAGATATATATTGGGGTTCATGTGCTCGACAGTGGAGCCGGCTGGCATATGAAAATGTGAGTGTAGGCTGGGGAGGCCGGATGCGAGATACGAGACCGAGTGACATTGCTTGCTGAGCTGTTCATTAAAACTGGTCAACTCCTAAGTTGAGACTTGGATTCATCATATTACATGGTGGCAGCGAAAGGCGAACCTATGAACCCGATTGGAACCCCATCGAGGGATTCGTAGCCAAGCTCACAATGGCGGACGCACCCATGATGCCGTGCATGGATTGGACCAGCGCTAACCTCGGTGAAGCCTTCGAGCTATTCAGAAAGCGTACCCAGCTGTACTTTTCTGTGAAGGACGTCGCAGGTGACAAACAAGTCCACCACATTCTCTTGCTATCAGGTGAGGAAGGCCTGCGACACTTCAGTTTGTGGGGCCTTGAGAACGCCGATGGCACAAGGCCTAACACTGTGACGCCAGCGATTGTTTGGCAGCGTTTTGAAGGTGAGCTGAAACCGCAGGCAAATTAGGGGAGAGGCAGGTTAGTTCATGCAGCAGGTTAGTTGATACAACCTTCCTCCTGGCCCTCAGAAATGAAACTTGTGTAAATGCTGCCCTCTGTTTGTTAGCTAGTTGCATTTCATATCATTGATAAGTAGGTCAAGAAGTTACAGACAAAGAAAGGGTGTGATTCTCCAAAAAACCTGATTTGTGTCCTCCTGAGTAAAAACGCCAACAAAAGGTAAGATCATTTATTGTGATAATACTACATAGATTTCACAGTTCTCATTGGTTGATTATACCTTGTGAAAGTGGCTTTCAGCCGACGCTGCTTTAACTGCCAGGATAATACACTTAAGCATGTGGGCAACATGTGTTGCAAAAAACCCATGGATGGGTTAGATGATACAGTCTGAGTAGGTTAGTTGATACGCGTAGCAACTAACTCTATCGACCTGTATCAACCAACCCATTCATTTAGTACATGAGCTGGGACCCGAAATTTAACTTTTTTAACTTTAGAAGTTTTTTAACTTTAGAAACTTTAGAAACTTTAGAAATTTAACACTCAGAGGGACAAAACCTAATGATGTTTTTGTGATAGCTTAACATCTATAGACTACAAAAAAGCCTGGTGGCCATGTCAGAGTGGTAGCTGAGAGTCAGAAATGGGTAAAATCAAGATGGCGTCCAAAAACCACAAAAATCTCAAACTATGATTTGTTGAACTTGAACCACGGCATATGTCTCAATAATTCAAGAATTAGCATCGTATAGCTTAAGTTGGCAAGACACCAGTCCCCTGCCAGTGCCCGGAAACTTGATTCAACACAAAAAAAATGGATAAAAAATACTTGATGGTGGAGAAAATAAATTCTAAAACAAATACACAAACAAATTGATGTACTTTCCAATCATTGTAATTTTTTCTTAAAAGAATCATGTTTTTCTTTCCTTAGAACCTCAGCGATTGTTGCACAATACACGACAATAAATGTACCCTTCCTCTAAGCAAGACCTGCGCAAAAGCATACAATGGAACGAAGTATAGCATATATCCCATGTGACATGTATTAGATTAACGAACACCTCTCTGAAGTATACATTCTGAGTGTGGAATGGTTAATGGAATGGAAAAATTCAGCGCCGTTTCATCAAACCACAACCCCCACATTAAAGTTCACCATTCAATGTAGAACAAGAAAAGAACGATTCATTTCACACGTTTGTCAAGACACTGGAAGGGTCCATTGATTTAATGGCCTAATAACTCGATATCAAATTCCCAAGTACATATACGAGTCAAGGAATATTGTCCGTTCCCTAATCGCAGTCACCGCTGGTGTCCTCGTCTTCAGAACATTCATCATGATCTGGTTCAACATCATCATCGGCCATGTTGTCGCAGGTCTGCAACTTACACGTGGCAGTACATTTCAGTCCATTCGCTAGACACTGGCAATCAGGAAGCTTGCATGCTTTTGTGCATTTGCATGACAGGAACTCCAGAATGACATCGGGAGCTGGTGGGCCTGTCATCCAGCGAATAACTAGGTTACGATCCTCTTCAGTCCACCCGTACCCGTCAGCAGGGTTTGGTATGTTTGGATTCTTTTCCAGACTACGATGCCACACAGCGGATTGATAATTGGCTCTCAAGACATGCATGTTCAGGCAATCTTCACATGGCGGCAGCTGACCGGACTCGATGTTTCCTCTCTTGGTCCTGAACAGCTGATAAAGCAGTTCGTTAACCTTGCTGGTATTGGACCCGGCTGTGTACAATCGGCACGTGAAGTCCTGCAGAACTTCGAACAAGCTGTTCGGTACCAGCCAGTCGTCTCCCAATTTAGTGAAAGCCTCCTGGTACTGTGTGCTGTTCTTTACGAGTTTCAGCGCCTTGAGCTTCCCCCAGCCCCCAAATGCACTAACAGTGTCACACCCAGTGAACGCGTGCAATCCAGGTAGAGCTTTACATACTTTCTCGCCAACTGCTGCAGAAACTTTGCTCACGTCGATGAATCTCTCTCGACTTTTGGTACCACACTTTATGTACATGTTGCAATCGATGTCACTGTTAAGAGCTAGAGAAAGTACAAACACATCGGTGTCTTCTGAAACAATGACCAGAGAGCTGGACTCTGAAACAGCATGTCTTGCGTGTAAAAACATGCGAGTACCTGCTTCTTCCTGCGTTGAATCCAGCGCCTCTACTTCAGTAGAATCATCACATGTTATCTTGAAGCACTTCGTCGCGCACGTGACATACACGATTCGGTCTTCGAAATTTGATCGTAGCTTTGGGCTCTGCCAGTCCTGCGAGATAAATTTGATTAAGTTTGTTTTGCTCTCCGATGAAGACAGAAGCCTCCACTGCTTTATCCTGTGGCCAGAGACAATATTGCTGAAGAGCAGACCTGTTTTGGAGCCGCGATTTACCCTCTCCGCAGTTTTGATAGAATTTGGGGCGTAGACATCAAACACCACATCGATACGACGACTTCCTGATCCTATCTGTAATGCCGATAGAAGGAGACCTTCAGACACCTGTCCAAAAGAGACGTTCTCGCCACGTGCTTTCTGTACCAAGCTCATGCCGTCTATGATGCAGGTGGACGGCCGACAAAATTTCCTCAGCTGAAGATACGTCTCTCCCCAGATGCCTTGCCATGGCCATCTTTGTTGGCAACATGTGACCTGGATACAAAAAAACAATAACATAACCGTTCTATCAAATTTAATATTCAAATTTGTGTCCTAAAATAAAGTGACAGTGAAATTGACGAGTATGACAGCTATAATCAGTAATTATATGAAAATAATGTTATCATGATCTGCCATCTTGGATTGACCTACATTCTGTCACTAAGCTACCAATCTGGCATGGCCATCATAATTTTTTACTATCTAGAAATAGTAAGGAACAAAAAAAACACATCGGCGCTTTGTCAACCCGGATGGTAGCAGTTAGCGTCCCAGCTCATGTACTAATGGTGAAGAATGACTTAAAAAATTCTAGTAGCCGGATCCGGATCTTCACCAAAATCGAATCATTTCGTCCTCATCACATACGCTACATCTCTGTCAAATTTCGTCCGAATCCATCCACAACTTTTTGAGATATTTTGTTCACAGACAAACGGACAGGCAAACAGACAGGGTTGAAAACATAACCTCCATCCACCTTTGGTGGCGGAGGTAACAAGCGAAGCATTTAACGATCCAAAGCCTTGCCAGGGTTTATAGATCACAGTAGATCTGAGAATGAACGATCTATATTAAAGTCGATATGCATGCAGACTCACACACACGATTGCAATTGCCTGTCGCATCCCTTCGGAACGAGCGAGGCTATAAATCAGTGCAGCAGTTGTGTTGTGAGAGCAGACACGAGGAACAATTAATGAGTGCAAGTGAAAGATGTAATATGACAAGTTTCTTTCACGCACTACTGATGGTTGAGTAAGACAATTCGATTTGAGACCTGACCTTACACATGTTGGTAGAGCGACTGTTTGATCATTGCTCCTGAGGATGCTTCTCGTGAAAGTTTCACTTCTCTTGACAGACCTGGGTTTATGCAATATATTGTTTCACAACTTGCAGCCTGAATTGCCATCACAAAATTGGGGTTTTGCGCAGCACCAGGTACGGTCCAATAGACCAGCTCATTGGAACATCTGCAACAACAGGAGAGTGCTTTTGCTTTCTCGTGACTGTGAGCACGCAGTCTGCATGTCCATTGGATCTTTAACACCAACTAGCCGGAGGGCCTTTTACTTGGGTGTGCGCAGGCATTTATCTGGAAACCTAGAGCAATGCGAATGTGTTACCAATATGCCTCTGTGTAGTCCATGCGCATGACAATGGGTAGATGCCCTCATTCACTGTCCTAAAAATAAACAAGTTTGATTTAAATACTTTCAGCTGTTTTGAAGTATCCCATTTTTACCAGACATGACAAGTTTCACATCAATCGGTGAAACTGTTTTGGAAAAGGGATTTAAAAAAATATCGGCTTTCAAGCTAATATGGCTGCCAAACCCCATGCCATTGGATCTTTAACCCCATAATGACATGAAAAATGTACACTCTGCAAATGTATGGGTAGGGCATCACGTTTGTGAAGTTTCATGTTGATCGGATAAGGTTTGTTTTTCTATCCAAGATGGCTGCCAAATCACGTGATCTACGACGTCATCATTTTCAAACTATATGGAACAATGGTGTTAGATGACATTTTAAAAATCACACATCGATAGGGTAAGCGGCTTCAGCACCGGCGGAGTTTGGGAGGAGGCAATGCCCCCACTTAAATATTTTTCAATAGTTTACAATTAAGATAAAACATCCCGTATTTAAACGTGAGTAACAGTAATGAACGTAAACTGTATTTGTGATTTCGTGTACACTGTGACCACACTAACAAACGGTAATTTTGGAAGTCAGACCTAGCCTACCCATTATTAATATTAAGCCCTTGCCCCTCCAAATATAGAAGTCAAACTATGCCTATGGGTTTCAGAGATATATTTATTTCATATTTTCCTTCAACTCAATATGGCTGCCATACCATGTAACCAATGACGTTTTCGTGATCAACTTTTAATTGTCATGCCTAGTCAATGACACACGTAAAGTTTTGAGTCAATGAATTTGGTGGTTTGGGAGAAGATGTTTTTTTATGGTTTTAGGTTAAATCCAATATGGCTGCCAAACCATGTAACCTATGATGTCATAAATTTAATATTTCATTACAAATGGGTCATAGATCATATGCATGCAATTTCAGATTTTTAGGATAAGGCATTCGATAAAAAACATTTATGGCTGGTATACCACTTCACTTATGATGTCATTATCATGCTTTTGTTCCACATTGGGAGTACTTGACAATGTGCCAAGTTTCAAATTTTTCCATTCAGCGGTTTCCGAGAAATATTTTTATTATTATTTGCGTTTATTCCAAGATAGCTGCCATACCACGTGACCTATGGCATCACAATTTTCACCAGAACATTCTGCACGGGTGTCACTCCTACCCTGAAAGTGTTGTCTCAATCCGACATGTGGTTGCTGAGAAAAACGAGGTTTAACCCGTATGGATGGACGGACGGACAATCCGAAAACATAATGCCTCCGGGCACCTTCGGGAGCGGAGGCATAGAAAACAAGCCCGAAAGTCTAACAGCGGCGTAGCCGGGCTTGTTTGATACTTTAGTTGAAGATAGACGTAATGACATAGCGTGACACAGAACTGCCGCTACTTTAATATAGAGAAGATATATTTTAACCTCCAGTAACTATGCAGTCACTACGAAGGAATTAGTGTTACAATTACATTTACTATAATATTAATGTTACGTTATCATTATTACGAAAATGATATTACTATTAAAACAAGTACAAAAAGTTTTAATTAAAACAAAAGCCGCGTCGATGTTACACAATGCCGAGATGCAGCTGTGCCTATAACGTCGATGTTATAGGCACAGGAGATTCCTATTGATTCGATTACTTGATGTTATTTTTGTGCAAAGTGAAAATATATCTCGGCAATTTCCCGTGTGTGGCGACGAATTTTTAATATATCTCGGCATTTTCCCGTCTGTTATTTCAGGCGGTGTATGACTGACCATGCCGCGATTGAAAAAAATATATATCTCGGCAATTTCCCGTGTGTGGCGACACGTGAACGAAGCTATGCTCCTCTCTCCACATTATTGTGATGACGTATAAATTAAATATTTCATCGTGACGATTGTCATCAAATGGACGAATTTTTAATATATCTCGGCATTTTCCCGTCTGTTATTTCAGGCGGTGTATGACTGACCATGCCGTGATTGTAAAAAAATATATCTCGGCAATTTCTCGTGTGTAGCGACACGTGAGTAGTGTAATAATGTTGCTTCTGGGACACCTCCGTTTAACATGGGAAATCCCTATCTAATGTCATTTACCCCCTTGTCTTTTTCAAAAATCATAAACACCTCTATTTCTCCCACCCTCATCTTTATGAAACTTTTGTCTGTAGTACCTATCCTTAATGTTGTTCATTAGACCACTCAAACACTACAAATATTTGTTTTCTCTTATAGACCTATCATCCTTCTTCTACATATCATCTGGCAGATTAATCTTTGACCCATTCACTTCCATATTGCCCCTAAAGACCTCTATTTCTCTCACCCTGTTCTTTACGAACCTTCTAACCTTTTGACATGTTATCCTTATTCATTAGACCACTTAAACACCTGTGATCCTTCTGACCTTATGAACCTTTTAACCTTTTACTCTTAATATCATCTGGTGAATATAACCCACTCAAACAACGACCCTACAAATATTTGTTTATGCGTGGGAAATAATTTAATTCTCTTGCCACTCTCTTCACCATCTAATATATTAACAAAAAATATGTTTGAGTTTGGTTCTTTATTAAGATATTTTAACTGAGCTAAGATAAAATGGTAAACCTCCCTCAATGTTCTTGTTTGAGCGCCTCCAGTGCCACACACTTTTTGGTAGGCTCTGCCCACTTTTTGTTAAGCTCCGTCCACTTTTTGGTAATCCACGCCCACTTTTTGTTAAGCCACGCCCACCTTTCTACTAAGCCCGCCCACTTTTTGTTAAGCCACGCCCACTTTTTAATAGGCCCGCCCACTTTTTGTTAAGCCACGCCCACTTTTTGCTATGTCCCGCCCCCTTTGCTAAGCTCCGCCCACTTTTGCTAAGTCCCACCCACTTTATAAACTCTTCAGCATTGTATCATTTCCAGGTAAAACATTACATCATTTTCAGGGAATTTCCATCACATCATTTCCAGTTAAGACACGCCCAGGGAATTTCCACAGGAAATGACACACACCCAGCCCTTCTTATAAAAGGCACCGACCACACAAGCTTTTTCAAACACGCTTTCTGCTTCACTTGAGAATGGACTCCTATGCCGAAATGGAATGGGATAACTTTGCTATTCCTTGGAGTCCTACTACCTGTGTAGAACTCAACCTTCAGATTGATGAACTGGACTCGAACCTCTTATCAATGGAGGTAAGTTTGTTTATTTATTTATTTATTTATTTAATTTTTTTTTTTTTTTTTTTTTTTTAGATGAGACTCATGTAAGAGTTAACAAAGTTTATTTTAATATTCATAGAGCTTGATTTATACAAATAAAAATATTGTATTAAATTAATACATTGTTATTTTCTTTCACAGGAAATTGTATCTGAGATACGAAATGAAAATTCTGCTTTTAACACAACTTGGGATGAAGTTATTTTTTTGTTTGAAGACATTTTGAACAACCAAGACCCCCAGAACGAGTTCTACCTTGATGACCCAGCCAAAGAGTTATACCTTGGAGATCCACAAAATCCTGAAAAAGAGTTTTACCATGATGATACTTGTTGTGAGTTATCAAAACAAAACCCACTGAACAAGTTCTACCTTGATGAGCCAGAATACAAGTCATACATTGGAGACCCACAAATTTCTGAAAATTGGGAAAGGGGAGTTCTCCCTGATGGTCCGCAGTTATACTATGTGAGACACATCATAGAAACCCTAAAAAATTGGGCAAGGAGAGTTCTCCCTGATGGTCCGCAGTTATACTATGTGAGACACATCATAGAAACCCTAAAAAATTGGGCAAGGAGAGTTCTCCCTGATGGTCCGCAGTTATACTATGTGAGACACATCATAGAAACCCTAAAAAATTGGGCAAGGAGAGTTCTCCCTGATGGTCCGCAGTTATACTATGTGAGACACATCATAGAAACCCTAAAAAATTGGGCAAGGAGAGTTCTCCCTGATGGTCCGCAGTTATACTATGTGAGACACATCATAGAAACCCTAAAAAATTGGGAAAGGGGAGTTCTCCCTGATGGTCCGCAGTTATACTATGTGAGACACATCATAGAAACCCTAAAAAATTGGGAAAGGGAAGTTTTCCCTGATGGTCCGCAGTTATACTATGTGAGACTTATCACGGAAACCCCCAATATTTCTGAAAATTGTGGTTCTACCTTGGGGACTTGGAAAGATGGTTATATTTTTGGAGACTCGGAATGGGGGTTTTGTTTTGATGACTCGGAATGTGATACCTATCTTGGAGGCTCAACAGGAATGTGGTTATACCTTGGGAACTTGGAAAGTTGGTTTTATTTTGGAGACTCTACCTGTGGGGTCCATCTTGGAGACTCTTTGGATTCTAAAGCAATGAACAATGTTCTTTGTTTAATGACGCTTGATTTAAGCAATATCAAGAAAGTTCGAGGAAGAAAATGCTGGAAAATTCTTTCTTCCCATTTCTACTTCTTCAAACTTGAAAGCCTTGAAAGACAGAATTGGAAGAAGAGGAAAAAAAAAAAATGAAATACATATTTTAAAAAAAGAATAAAAAAAAGATTATGTTAGGGTTTGGGTGGGATTTTGAATGTGAGGGTTAGGGTTGGGGTTGGGTTAGGGATGGGATTGGGTTAGGGTTGGGATTTTGAATGTGAGGGTTAGGGATGGGTTGGGTTAGGGATGGGGTTGGGTTAGGGATGGGGTTGGGTTAGGGATGGGGTTGGGTTAGGGTTGGGATTTTGAATGTGAGGGTTAGGGTTGGGGTTGGGTTAGGGATGGGGTTGGGTTAGGGATGGGGTTGGGTTAGGGATGGGGTTGGGTTAGGGATGGGGTTGGGTTAGGGATGGGGTTGGGTTAGGGTTGGGATTTTGAATGTGAGGGTTAGGGTTAGGGTTGGGGTTGGGTTAGGGATGGGGTTGGGTTAGGGATGGGGTTGGGTTAGGGATGGGGTTGGGTTAGGGATGGGGTTGGGTTAGGGATGGGGTTGGGTTAGGGATGGGGTTGGGTTAGGGATGGGGTTGGGTTAGGGATGGGTTTGGGTTAGGGATGGGGTTGGGTTAGGGTTGGGGTTGGGTTAGGGTTTGTATATTATTATGACTCACTCACACATACACACACACACAAAAGTTAAGCCCCAACTAAAAAGTTGTGGGATTCTGTGTTTGGGGTTCACAGATTTAAAAACGTATCCTCATTATACACACACAAAAGTTAAGCCCCAACTAAAAAGTTGTGGGATTCTGTGTTTGGGGTTCACAGATTTAAAAACGTATCCCCATTATACACACACAAAAGTTAAGCCCCAACTAAAAAGTTGTGGGATTCTGTGTTTGGGGTTCACAGATTTAAAAACGTATCCCCATTATACACACACAAAAGTTAAGCCCCAACTAAAAAGTTGTGGGATTCTGTGTTTGGGGTTCACAGATTTAAAAACGTATCCCCATTATACACACACAAAAGTTAAGCCCCAACTAAAAAGTTGTGGGATTCTGTGTTTGGGGTTCACAGATTTAAAAACGTATCCTCATTATACACACACAAAAGTTAAGCCCCAACTAAAAAGTTGTGGGATTCTGTGTTTGGGGTTCACAGATTTAAAAACGTATCCCCATTATACACACACAAAAGTTAAGCCCCAACTAAAAAGTTGTGGGATTCTGTGTTTGGGGTTCACAGATTTAAAAACGTATCCCCATTATACACACACAAAAGTTAAGCCCCAACTAAAAAGTTGTGGGATTCTGTGTTTGGGGTTCACAGATTTAAAAACGTATCCCCATTATACACACACAAAAGTTAAGCCCCAACTAAAAAGTTGTGGGATTCTGTGTTTGGGGTTCACAGATATAAAAACGTATCCCCATTACATTTTATTTATTTATTTATTATTTTCAAGGGTATTATCTGCTTACTTGTGTTTTTTGTAATTCTTGTGAGTAAAATGAACCCAAGATTTCTTCTTCATTTAAATCATATAATTTGTAGGTCCAAGGGACTGTATCCATTACATCAATGATTTTAAATAATTCACGAGTCCATTTTTGTGTATAACCTTTCTCAAAATGGCTTTTCCATTTGTATATCCTTACCATATCACCAACTTTGAACTTGGGCTTTCTCAAATTAATCTCCTTTTCATATTCTAATTTTGTAAATGTTTCTGATGGTTTTGATTTTGTTGATGAATGAACTGCATTGTTGTAATCATCTACAATATCCTGAATTAAATACACCCATTTTTGAGAACCGAGTTGTGTGAATTTTTTATATAGTCTCTCTTTCAAAGTACGATTAAAACGCTCAATAACAACTGCTTTTCCTTCATTAAAGGTGCTGTATAATTTAATACCCTTCCCCTTAAGAAATTTCATGAATATTTTGTTATAGAACTCTGTTCCCTCATCAGTCCATAACTTCTTTGGTTTCCTTTTATCCCGATCAAATATTAGCTTAAAGGCTAACATTAAAGTATCACCCCTTTTATTTTTTAAAGGGACAACCCAGGCAAATCTACTCCTCAAATCAATAACGGTTAAAGCATACCTGTATCCCCTGTCATTATTCAATTCAATTAAATCAGCGGACCATATGTGGTCGGTGTATTTAGAATAAACCTTCCTTCTTTTAAACTTTGTGATTATAGGTTTGTGTAATTCTTCAGCCAAAAGCTCCTCAGTCTTGATGACATCATTAGAGCCTAATAGTTTTTTGAGGAATAACCAAGACCAAGTTTCAATTTAGCATTTATCAAATTTCTCACAATAAACCTATCAACTTTCTCTCTCAACGTTGGATTTTGTATCAAAGACAAATTATACAACATTTCGCTGTCGGCTTTATGTTTTTCAGTCAACGTAGTGGTTTTCCCATAAGCAATATCATGCTTCATACACACTTCGTCAACCCTATTTGTAGGTTTAGACCAAGGTTTAGGATTGTCAGCCTCATCTAATCTTTTATCCAAGTTTGTTCCTGGACCACAGAAAGAATACCCTGGAAGGTGTAATTCCCCTGGAATTCCAGTTGTTGTAAATTTACTTCCTGACAGAAACTTTTGTATGTCTCCTCCTCTTTTAGGAGAGATGAATTGGCACTTTTTAGAGCCACATACTTGACATATTCCTTTTTGATAAACTCTATTATTTTTAGCTTTAACATAAGAGATATTTTTAGATTTAGTTTTCTTTTTACATTTGAGACAATAACTCATATTTATTTATCAGAAAAATTCCGACAGAGTATCAAAACCTTTTTGGTTTTCAACATATACATTTCAATCTTTATTTTTAAAACATAAAGAATCCTAAGGAATGCCTTCACTCTCTCCTCCATTTATTTACAAATAAAAACTAACTAAAGTCAATGACACCAACATCATCAATCACATAATCTTTTCCTTCTTCTTCTTCTTCTTCTTCACCACTTTCTCGTTTAAATCTCCTCCCTGAAATTGAAGACATTGACGTTCTTATTTTTGAAACCATTATCTTCATAAGAGTTGTTAATTCTTTAATTTCCTCTTCGGTGCGTTGAGATTGATTTATTTGCTTTAATACACTCAATCTTTTATGAATCTCAGTGATTTCCATCTTTTTATATTTTTCCTCCCTCTCTCTTTGCTCCCTCTCCTCCTCCTCCATTTTCTCCCTCTCCTCCTTCTCCTTTTTCTCCCTTTTCTCCCTTTCCTCCTTCTCCCTTTTCTCCCTTTCCTCCTTCTCCTTTTTCTCACTCTCCTCCTTCTCCTCCTTTTTCTCCCTCTCCTCCTTCTCCTCCCTCTCCCTTTCCTCCTTCTCCTTTTTCTCTCTTTCCTCCTTCTCTTCTTCAACTCCTTCCTCATCCCTTGCTACCCTTGAGTTTGAACCCCAAAGAATATTATACATATACTCATCTGGATTTTGAGATATTCTTGTATCTATAATTATTTTTCTCATAATAGGATACCAATAAGATTTGTTGACGATTTCTAAAAGAGTTTTATATTTCATAACTTTGAGAAGTTCATTTTTATTTAATATTTTAAACAAGTCTCTATTTGTGGGTTTAACAATATCAGTATAAGGCCAGTTTTTTATGACAAAATTCCCATGTATATGCTCCAAATCATAAGGTATGTAATACCGAGCACCCTTTTCTTGTAGGTATCCTTGAATACAAAAATTATAATTCTCTTGTAGTCTTCTTCCTGCCATTTATGTATCAGAAATATATGTGAGATTAATATTATGACAGGTAATACCACCCCATCTTCCCACTACCAAATCGGTTTGTATTCCTCGGCTTTCTATCCTTATCTCATTACCTTCCTTCTTTGTCATGCGAACCATCGCTATACTATCATATATTTTTATTTTCTTAAAATCACGTATTTGTTGTTTACTAATTGTACTTCCACATAAATCCTTATCTTCACCAAGTGGATAATATTCTTCTTTACGAGACTGATTTAAATCATGTAGGTCTTCTATGTTTATTGAAAAAGACCAATTATACCCTAAATCAGGCATATCATACCCCCATTTATTAATTCGCATATTAACTAAATGTCCTTCTTTATAAAATTTAATTGTAAGCAGGTAGTTAAATTCAATGAGGAAAGGTGTATGGTCAGTATAACCAGGTGTTGTGGTTGTAAATTTTACTTGTTTCACAAAACGTGCTGTTTTCTTTAAAGATATATATTGTGATAAATCACTGAATCTAATCAAGTCATTCGCATCTGTAGGGTTTGGATAATTGATTAATTTATAAGTATTCTTCATATTAATATTTTTACTTACACTATATTTTTGTCGTTCAGCCTGTGCCTTTGTATAATAATTTGATAAATCAATATCCTGAGAGGATTTTCCAAAGATAGAACCATCTTTTCCAACATAGGTCATTTATATTAGATAAAAAATGATATCATAAAAATTTTCATTATTGTTGAGTTGAAATAATACATATAAACATAATTGGCCACAACATTTAGAATTAATTTCTTGAACTTGGAATGTTTGATAAACACCATTCTGTAAGAATTGTATTACTTCAACAGGTGGTGGCATACCATAACTATCAAAATAATATTTATCCTGACTATTATGAATACAAACCCAATGAGAACCATTCTGTGTGTCTAAATTCATAATAATATTCTTTGTATTCTTATTTATATGTGTTAATTCATCTCTCATACAAATAACCACATTATCAATTTTTAGTGTTTTACAATACTTAGCTAGTTCTATATTTGACGTTGTATTCTTTCCAAATTGTTTAAACCATTTATCCATTTATTTATGAGAAAGATACAATCCATTACCCCGTTTAGTTAGTTTAACACCCGCTTGAGCGATAGAGGAAAGCATATCTCCAACCAACAATCTAGCTTTATCAGGTAGACTTTCAAGTTTTTGAGCAAAATCTACAATTACACCACTTCCACTAATTTGTTTCTCCAACTCCTTGTTATGTCTTTCCAATTCTTTTTGAGCTTTTAGTTGTGCCTTCCTTTCGTTAGCAGTTTTTACCGCTGCTGAAATACCACCAGTCAATGCTCCCGCCGCACTTAAACCAGCAAATAAAGGAATTAGAAACGGGAGAAATCCTCCTCTTGACTCGTCTATTGAATATTTCTTTAACATAGGTTTCGTCATTTTAATTTTAAGTGATCCAACATCATTTAGTGTTTTTACTTGTGTGTGTGTGAGTAAAACATCAATTCTTACAGCTCCTTTTCTTTAAATTGTATTAACATTAATAATACAAGGCTTTTGATTTTGAATACAAGATGTTAATTTATTAAGATTGATTTGATTAACATATACCCCAACCATTTATTTATGAGAAAAAACCTATGTGATATTAATCATAACACCATTATCTGTATTAATCTGTAATTCTGTTTCCTCCAAAAGCAAACAATATGCATTAACCTCTTCACTCTCCCCTCTTTCAATGTATAGAGAAGTATCCACTCGATTAGACTTTATAGTTTCCTTTTGAGAACTCAGGTCAATTGCGTAGATTGTATAAAGTTTTTGAAACGCAACCATATCCAAAATAGGATCATTATTACCATTACTTTCACACACCTTTTGGTAGGACTTGTAGGCTTCCGCATAATCATTTTTTTCCCAATCAATTTCCAATCTATCTCGCGGATAAAATGTGCCATCAAGAGAAACCCGAAGTTGTTTCACCTTTGCATTATCACTCAGGGCATTATTCTTATTAGTACCGTCCTCTCCATCTGGTTTTTTAAAAATGAGCCAGAGGTATCGTGGCTTTCCTTGAAGAACACCTAAATTCCAAGTGTAGGTAGTGTGTTCCAGTTTAACGTGTTGACATCTTCTTTTAAGGTATGATACATTTAGCGGTTTCTTTGAGTTAAGTCTTCTATTTAACATCTCTTCCGTTTTAAGATTAGGAGTATATTCACTGATATACCAACACAAATCATTAATAACAAATTTATTATTTTCTCCAAAAGCATTTTCATCCCCAAAAAGCAATCTATTTACATTATCATTCCTTTGTAGTTGAAATCTAATTTTAAGCCCATACAAAACTTTATCATAATCACAAAATCCAAATATACCTTTCAGAGGTACTGCTACGGTAAAACTATTCTCAGCTTTTGCGTCATCATTATACATTGACTTCCTTTGACTATAACCAGGGTCTGCGTTTGTACCCGTTGACATATCAGGAATAAAACCCTCAACAGCTCCTTTACCCATTCTATCACTAAACGAATATAGTGTAAATTTCATCATTTCAGATGTAGCAGAGACATAATCAACCGCTTCAACCTCTTGTGTTCCAATATACAGGCGGACACTGTCAAACATTTTCCAGAAGAAATCATTTACGAGTGTAGCATTAGTATTATTCGCAGCCTTAGTGAATTTAAATTTACACAGCAAGAAACTATCAGCTATATTCAAGTAAGTTTGTTGATTATTTATTTCAAAACTTTTTGTTCCGTTTGAATTCCAGTCTGTTCCTGTTATAGCATTTACCTTAAAATAGTCTTCCTTTTTAGTGGAGTTTGAAATGATAATCGTATCATCCAAATCATAGATACTATCAATCGCTTCCATACTTGTATTTATATAGCATTAAAATTGTTGAAACCCTGACCCAAGTATTTTAATGATTTTTTGTCGTTCTTGTGAAGATAGTTGAGTTTTACCTTTTTTTATTTCTTTGATTGCTTGTAATTTATGAGACTCCTTTTGAGCATCTTTTATACTCTTTATAGCACCCGCAACGGAGCCCACGGCAGAAGCAGTTGAACCAATTAGGTCTTTATGTTTAAGGATGGTTGAACCAATACCCATTAGAGTATCAATTATCCCATCTCCTTTATTTCGAAATTGATGACCTACACCTCGTTGTCTCTTAGGTTTATAGTATCCTCTACCCACATACCTTGTATAGTCTGGTGAAAGGAACATGCCCTCCCCTGTAATTATTTTATATTTTCCCAACTCGTGTTTTCTCACAATAACCATTATTTATTTATTGAAAAACTTCACGTAGGTGAATTCTGATGGATATAATTTCATCATTAAAGGATATCATACGATTATCTTGGTCGGTTATCCTAAAATTTACTCTGTATATGGTTTTTCCTGACACAGGTAAATAGACAAGATTTTTTGGTTCCATATTAAATTTATAACCAATCGGGGTTGAGTATGCACTGAATGAAAATATTGTATTTGTTCTTATTCCATCGTTATAAGCACCATCAATCAAATCACAATGAATTAATACTGAATTTATACCGGAGGATATTTGGATAACATTATCACTGTAAAACGTCCCGTTATTTTCAATCTTTTTTGAAGAGAAACCCAATAGCTCTCTAAACGAATTTTCAATCGTGAAATCAACTTTATAATTATTTTTAAGTTTAATAGTTGATTTTGAAGTGTGTTTTTGAATATCTATTACAATATTTTTTGGTTCATCACCTTTTTCTTTCATAAGGCGAGAGACTTCTGAAGATATTTGAGAAATCTCGTAAGCTCCAGGTGAAACCGTTATAGTTTTATATCCACTTCCTGGATTATAACTAAACTTGTTGTTTTTCTCTGTGATATTAAAAAGGGTATTGTAAGTTTCCATTGACAACAAAGATGCCTCATATGAGGTAAGGGGGTCAAGTTGTAGTGGGTAAGGGAATGAAGCTGTGTAATCGCTCGTTGTGAAATTAAAACTAAGAATTGTGCTTCTCATCTTATTTAATATCTAATAAAATATCTTTGTATTGACATTTATTAATTATTTTCATGTTCATCAACTGATCTAAAATGGCTGAGGATTCATTAAAACAATTGTTGTTTCCAGCCTTCTTACTACCTAACAACAATAATAGCCTATTAACTAATTGTGATGGGTCATTTGGAAGAAAACTAACACCCGAACCAAGCTTACTTAAAGCATCAATAATATGTTTCTCCTTCTCATTCTTCTTACTTTTACCAGCAACAGAAACTCCATAATCAAGTGCATTTAGCAACTCAATATATACCCTATCTTCCTCTCTTTCCATATCAAGTGGTTCCTCAAAATATTTTGAACCGCTGAATCCGGGGTTTGTTAGAAGAAACATTAATCTTGGAGTTAATTTAACATTTGGTTGAGTAGAACTCAAGAACATCAATTCATCATTAAATATCAATACCTTTTCTTCCACAAGATGAAACACTGCTGGTTCTTCTGTTGGAATGAGACCTGCTCTGGTTTTTGAACCCGCCGAATATTCATTGTTTTGAAGAGCTTCCACAACATAATTAGGGGGTTGATTTACCTCCTCAAGTTTCCGAAATAATCCCTCGTCATCATATTCTAATTCACCAAGTTCTTGTTTTGTTATCTGACTAAAATCTTTGAGCATTTGAAGTTTTTTCGGAGTAAATTCTACCGTGGGTACTGTAGGTGAGTGTTGAGTTTTCAAAAGTGGTTTAAAGAATTTCTCTTGTTTTCTTTCAAAGGCTTCTTCACCAGTTAGTTTCTGTCTCCGTTTCTTCTTTATCTCTTCCTGTTGTTTAACAACTTTTGAAACTAATTGTTGATGTTCCTTAAACTTTCTTTCTCTTTCTTCAGTATTCATTTTCTGTATTTATTTATTGAAAAATATCATTTAGTATCTCATCTTGTTTCACAACAATATATTTATATTTTCCAATCGTGTGTTTCATATAATTTTCAAATTCTTTTTTACTACATAACGTAGAGCAATTATCTCTCCAAAAATTATTTACATCTATTGAATTTAACTTAAATAAAATAAAAGTATTGGCATTGTTTCTTATTGAGCGTCGAGGGAGTTGAAAATATGATTGACTAAGATATATACAATTACAAGAAGAATGTCTCCCTCTTGTATAGTAGCTATCCATTACTGTTTGGTTTCTCTCATTAACACAATCATCAAAGATGACGAGGTTCTTTTTTGATTTATCTAAATCTTGAGGTGAAGGTATATCATCCGTATTATCACTGAGAATACAAGTTATGGGTTTCGATTTTGATTTCTGTGTATCACAAAATAATTGTATTATATCTTCAATATTATAATCATTCAGTTTGTTTTGAAGTTTAAATAAACCGATAATGTCTTCCTTTTTAAGACCTGCATTAAAACCCTGTGAGAGTAGTTGATACTCGGGTTGAAAACTTGACTTTGTAAAAATTATTAAATTATCATAATCTAAAAAATTAGGACCAAGGAGCATCTTTAAAAGTAAACAGGTTTTCCCACATCCGCTTGAACCAACTATTAGACATCTCAATGAATTTGGAATGTTTTTATGGTTATTAAATTTTATCTTATTTTCCCAAACGGGTAAAAAATCATTCATTTATATATTTGGAAAACAAGTCATCCAACTTTTTTTGAGCTATTTTAGAAACTCTATATTTTATCCTGAGTTCTGGTTTAATTTCAAAATAATTCATTATTTTATTTATGTAGTATCTTGTATTAACATTTCCATTAAAATTATTTTGAATAATAAATATCATTAAACCCTTATACATTTCCTCAATACAAAGAGTCTCTTTCCTTGTAAGAAATGGTGTATTATCACCATAATGCTTAACATTCATCTCTCTTATTAATCTTGTAAAGTAATTCATTTTTGGTTCTAATTTAAAAGAGTTATATGTTTTTTTATATTTCTTATTATCATTAATTAGAATATAATCACAGAATAAACATTGTTTATATGAATCCTCATCATTAAGCCCCACTCTATCACAAGCCGGACAATTCTCTAATTTATCATATGGAGAGTCTGGAAATTATAAATATCCTTCAGAACTTATCATATTTATGTGGTAAATTTTTACTTAAACTAAACGCAAGTTTATTCATTAATAAATACAATGTTTCAAAGCACAAAAGACAAATTCCAATCAATCTCTACTTCGGTGGAAGATATAGAAAAATATGTCAAAGATGTTAAATTGAACAAAGATAAATATGGAAATTTTTGGGTAAAACCAGTTATGGAAAATAACATGAGCCCCTCTATTTCATTTAAAGGAAGAGCTCTAACTATACCTGGAAAGACATCCATTAAAGTAAATCTAACAAAAGTTTCTCCTCTACTCCTGGCAATTTATTCAAAGCTTGAAAAAGTGATTGACCACGATACTTTGAAAAAGAATGATAAGACCATTAATAATTCTAGAGGAGACATTTGTATTTTCTTTAATAATCCAAAGGGTGTAGATCTAAGTAAAATGAATGATGTTAATATTTCTGGTGAAATGTCATTTCGTTCTATGATAGTTAGAGATTATTTAAAGATAACTTTTGATATAAAAATTGTAGAGATTGAATCTGTTAATGAAAGAAAGTATATAGATATTGATGGGAATATTTTTCTTGCTAATTAAATATGAGTCAATACAGCAGTGAAGATTTTACTATTTCATTGAACTCGGACGATAGTGATGATAGTATTTCATTGAACTTGGCTGATGGTGATGATAGTATTTCATTGAACACAGATGATAGTTATGATACTAATAGTTTGTGCTCAAATGATAGTTATGAGAGTAGCTTTATTGATGACTCTGAGTATGATTCTGAGTATTCATGTGATAGTTATGACTTAGATGATTCTGAGTGAAAAAGTGTTTTAGTTTAAGCACAGTGATATATATAAAACGGAGCTGTAAAGCTCAAAAGTGTTTTATTTTAAGCACAGTGATATATATAAAACACCACGTTTTCTCACGCTATAAATATGGTTTATTGTGATACTTGCGAGAAGGAAGTAAAATATTATAAACAACATATTCTCACCGCAAAACATACATACAACATTTTAAACAAACTTTCCCCTCTTCCACCTGAAACAAAACACTGTTCTACATGTAATAAAAATATCCTCAAGAAAGGCTTCAAAATACATCTTAAAACAAATCTACATTTATCAAATTTTATCACAACTAAAAACTCTGATGGAGCATTCAAAGGACATATTAAAATAAGAGTCTTTAACTTCAAACCTCCTGAACCAGAGTCTATAGTTGATGCTGTAGAAATAGTTAAACCTGCTGTTCAAACGTTGATTGAAAAAACACTAAAGGAAATGAAACCACTTAAATTTTATATGGGAGTAAAATTAGAAATGACAAAGGATGAAGGAGTTATAGATGCACCATACATGAGAACTGAGCCACACTTTATATCTTCATATCAAGATTTTAAAACATCAGGAGTCTATGATGAACTTATTAAACAAGAGCAAGATGTGGATAATTCAATCGTAGGAAGTGGATTCAATATAGGAAAAATTATTTACATAGACATTCATATTCTTAAATCAGATCCTCTAAAAGCTTCTTCTTACATTGATTTACCCAGTGTTATCAAAAATAGAAAAGCAGTTATCAATATCAAAAATAAAGACAATAAATGTTTTCTCTGGTCTATTTTAGCACACTTACATCCTCCACATTTTCATGATGAAAGAGTATCTCATTATAAAAAATATGAGAATACATTAAATACGAAAGATCTAAAGTTTCCGATGACTTTAAATGATATTCCTAAATTTGAAAAGATGAATAATTTATCAGTTAATGTTTATGGTCTAACAGAAACAAACAACATTCAGGTTTTAAAGCTTTCTGACAATTGTAAACAAACTCATATTAATCTTCTATATTTTAATTCAGACGAAAATTCACATTATACATACATCAAAGATATTGCTAAATTAATAAAACCACAAGTCTGTAAGAGAACAAATAAAATATATATTTGTTTGCGTTGTCTTAACTTCTTCAATTCACAAGAAAGATTAGATAAACATTCAAATTATTGTGGCGAACATAAATCAACGGTAATCAATATGCCTAAAGAAGGCTCAAAGATCACATTCAAAGATGAAAATAAAAAGATCAAACATCCATTTGTTATATATGCTGATTTTGAAAGTATTTTAGAAAAAATTGATACTGCTTCTCAAGATCCAAAAGAATCATACACAAATAAATATCAAAAACATACTCCTTGTGGTTTTTGTTATTATATCAAATCATCCGTTGGTGATAAATATAACAAGTTAGAGATGTATAGAGGCTCAAATACCCCAGAGGAGTTTGTGAAACGACTAGAAAAAGACTGTGTTCGATTAACCAAGATAATGAGAGAAACCAATAAACCAATGTCCTTAACAAGTAAAGAAAAAAGGGAATTTATAAAAAACAATGTCTGTCATATTTGTGAGGAGAAAATTGGTAAAGGTCTAAAGGTTAGAGACCATTGTCATCTCACTGGTAAATATAGAGGTCCGGCTCATCAAAGTTGTAATATTAATTATCAACTCCCCTCTTTCATTCCTGTCTTTCTTCATAACAACGCTCATTATGATACACATCTATTTATCAAGGAACTCTCAAAGACTTCTGGAAGTATCTCAGCAATTCCAAACACGGATCAGAAATACATTTCATTCACAAAAACAATTCACACATCTCCTATTACTCATATCAGATTTCTTGATACATTTAAATTCATGGCAAGTCCATTGGTTAACTTGGTTCAAAATCTAAAAGAGTTTCCATGTCTTTCAGAGTATTTTTTAGATAAAGATTTTCTAACACAAAAGGGAATTTACCCCTATGACTATATGGACTCATTTGAGAGATTCAATGAAACACAACTTCCTTCAAAAGAAAATTTCTATAACAAATTAAATAATAGTCATATATCTGATAAAGATTATGTACACGCACAAAATGTTTGGGAAAAATATAACATCAAGAATCTTGGCGAGTATCACGATTTGTATCTCAAAACTGATGTGCTTTTATTGGCCGATGTATTTGAAGCCTTTAGATCTGTTTGTCGCACTGGATATGGATTGGATCCTGCTCACTACTACACAGCACCTGGATTGGCCTGGAGTGCGATGTTGAAAATGACAAAACAAGATTTGGATTTGATAACCGATGTTGATATGCTTTTGATGATTGAAAAGGCAAAAAGAGGTGGAATTTCACAAGTCTGCTCGAGTAGATACGCAAAAGCAAATAACAAATATCTTCCAAATTATGATCCAACGAAAGAGAGTTCTTACTTGATGTACTATGACGCGAACAACCTGTATGGCTGGGCAATGTCTCAGGCTCTTCCTTATGGAAAACTTAGATGGGTAAAGGAAAAAGACTACAAAAACGTTTTACAAGATGTATGTATCTCTACACAAAAAGAATTGGATGAAGAAAAAGTTGGTTATTATTTTGAAATTGATTTAAAATATCCAGAGGAACTCCATAACCTACACAAAGATCTCCCATTTGCTTGTGAGAAAGAAAGTCCAAAGAAAGAATGGTTGAGTGATTATCAACGATCGTTTGATATAGGTGAATCAACAGAAAAATTACTTACTACATTATATAACAAGAAAAATTATGTTCTACACCAAAGAAATTTGCGACAATATTTATCAAAAGGTCTAAGAGTAGAGAAGATCCACAGGGTTCTAAAGTTCAATCAAAGTCATTGGTTAAAGGGGTACATTGATTTTAATACACAAAGAAGAACAGAGTCAAAAACAGATTTTGAGAAAGACTTTTATAAATTGATGAATAATGCGGTCTTTGGTAAGACTATGGAGAATGTGAGGAAAAGACAAAATATCAGACTATCAACATCTTGGGAACAAGCATCAAAATTAATTAATAGACCGAGTTTTACTCGAGCTGAGGTCTTTACTGAGAACTTTTGTGCGATCCATTTGATTAAAGAGAGTATTGAAATGAACAAACCTATTTATATTGGAACAACAATTCTTGATTTATCAAAGTCATTAATGTATGATTACTTTTATAATAACTTGAGGAAGAAATATCAAAATGATGTTAATCTACTTTATATGGATACAGATAGTTTTATTTTGAAAATTAATACCAACGATGTTTATTCAGACATGAAAAGAGACATTAATATCTATGACACGAGTAATTACAGTCCAGAGAGTGAGTTGTTCTCTTCTAAAAATAAAAAGGTGATTGGAAAGTTCAAGGATGAATTAGGAGGAAATGTTATGAGTGAATTTGTGGGATTGAGGTCAAAGGCTTATGCTTATAAATACATTGTGAATAACGTTGAAAAGACTGATAAGAAGTTAAAAGGTGTAAAGAAAAATGTTATTAAAGAAACAATAAACTTTAAGGATTATTATAACTGTTTAACAACAAAGAAAGAAGAGTTTAGAAAGATTAATGGAATAAGAAGTTATAAACATCAATTATATTCAGAAGAGATAAATAAGAAAGCATTGGGGGCTTTTGATGATAAGAGGTTTATTTTAGAAAATGGAATTGATAGTCTCCCTTATGGTTATATAAGTATATAAGTGATAAGATATATATATAAGTGATAAGATATATATAAGTGATAAGATATACATAAGTGATAAGATATATATAAGTGATAAGATATATATAAGTGATAAGTTAAAAAGGGGGGGGGGGGGGGGGGGTTGGGGATTTTAACGGGCTACCGCCGCCTTTTTTACTATTATATAAATGATAGAACCAAGTATCAACCAGACTAAAGAGTGGAGGTGTAATCAACCTTGGTATATAAATGGAAAACATAATGAATGTGAAAAATATCAAATAGGTATAATTGAAAAGGCAACTGGTAAAAAAATTCACAAAACAAATAAGAGAATTAATTTAAATACCGGTGAATTGGGTAAAAAAGATGGAAATATTTTTGAGTGGACGGAAAACTTTGATGGTTGTCAGGAAAATATATACTTTAATTTTAAAATGGTATGTGGCACTGGAGGTGCTCAAACAAGAACATTGAGGGAGGTTTACCATTTTATCTTAGCTCAGTTAAAATATCTTAATAAAGAACCAAACTCAAACATATTTTTTGTTAATATATTAGATGGTGAAGAGAGTGGCAAGAGAATTAAATTATTTCCCACGCATAAACAAATATTTGTAGGGTCGTTGTTTGAGTGGGTTATATTCACCAGATGATATTAAGAGTAAAAGGTTAAAAGGTTCATAAGGTCAGAAGGATCACAGGTGTTTAAGTGGTCTAATGAATAAGGATAACATGTCAAAAGGTTAGAAGGTTCGTAAAGAACAGGGTGAGAGAAATAGAGGTCTTTAGGGGCAATATGGAAGTGAATGGGTCAAAGATTAATCTGCCAGATGATATGTAGAAGAAGGATGATAGGTCTATAAGAGAAAACAAATATTTGTAGTGTTTGAGTGGTCTAATGAACAACATTAAGGATAGGTACTACAGACAAAAGTTTCATAAAGATGAGGGTGGGAGAAATAGAGGTGTTTATGATTTTTGAAAAAGACAAGGGGGTAAATGACATTAGATAGGGATTTCCCATGTTAAACGGAGGTGTCCCAGAAGCAACATTATTACACTACTCACGTGAACGAAGCTATGCTCCTCTCTCCACATTATTGTGTCGACGTATAAATTAAATATTTCATCGTGACGATTGTCATCAAATGGACGAATTTTTAATATATCTCGGCATTTTCCCGTCTGTTATTTCGGGCGGTGTATGACTCAGCATGCCACGATTTAAAAAAAATATATCTCGGCAATTTCCCGTATGAGGCGACACGTGAACGAAGCTATGCTCCTCTCTCCACATTATTGTGACGACGTATAAATTAAATATTTCATCGTGACGATTGTCATCAAATGGACGAATTTTTAATATATCTCGGCATTTTCCCGTCTGTTATTTCGGGCGGTGTATGACTGAGCATGCCACGATTTAAACAAAATATATATATCTCGGCATTTTCCCGTCTCTTATTTCGAGCGGTGTATGACTAAGCATGCCGCGATGAAAAAGAAAATATCTCTCAATGGACTTGAAGTTACAGGCCTTTGAGAATTCATTTCGTTCTATAAAGGGCAACTTTCATCGGATTTTCTTCCCGTTTTTTTTCAACCGAGTCTAAAACTATGTTAGCGACTGTGAAAAATGAAATGATGTATCGAATTTGATTTGAAAGAAAACTGTGTGAGAGAGGAAGACACCACGGGCCTACAAAACAGGCCTCAAAGCTATGCGAGTTAATAAAATGGTGGATATTTGTTTATATGAAGCCTCTCCCAAAATGGGTGGAGCTATGGTTCCCAGATGGGTGGAGCTTTGAGGTTTTGTCTTCTCTGCAAGAACAAGAAGAAGAAGAAGAAGAAGAAGAAGAAGCAGTGCTAACAACAACAACAGCAGAGGGCACTCTATGAGCAGCGTCTGCGACGCGGCTAAAAACAAACCGAGGCCAATTCCTTACGTCCACGGTTACACCGCTTATCATTGATTCATGAACCATACACCGCTTCAATCCATTAAGTTTCCATTCACGACATGGGGATTAAAGTATTATGGTTATATTTACTATATTATTATTATTACGAAAACGATACTACTGAAACAATACACTACTGCATTAAGAAACCTGGGCTTCTTAATTTGTCATTAACATTTAAACCTGGGCATAATAACCTGGGCAGTCCGAAGGTGAGGCATGAAGCCTAAGGCCTATACCGACTGTATTGTTGGAAGAGCCGTAACGCCGATGCTTTCGATATTTGATGGTCATTTTAACAATCGGTTTGTTTGTGTTCCACACTGAATGAAAAACGTCAAGGTAGAGCATGGTGATTGTGATATATGACAGGTACGACGATATGTTCGGCATGAACGAAGTTGGAATCAAAATGGCGGTGAGTGAAGTCAGGCGCCGTACCGCCGTAATGATATCAGACGTAATCACATCACCCTGTCATGTGACCAGATCCTCAGCCCTGATTGGTATACGTTTGAGGGGACATACATACGGACTGACAAACACCGTTCTAGACGGCTTTGCCCTATGGGCTGCACCGTAAAAACCCAGGCAAATGCTGGTTAAATGTTCTTCTTCTTTAACAGCAGCAATTATTCCCACGTTGGCCAGGGGAAGCTTGGCCCAAGTATTTCACGAAACGGCTGGCCAGGCCTGACGTTCGACTAAGGGTAGGAATTTGTTATTTGTTCATGGTGCCGGTGTCACGAAACAGATCCGCCCCCGAAACAGATCTGCCCCCTGGCGATTCTGTACCGGTACAGATTCGCCGGAGTAAGAGTTTATACGGGGGCGGATTTATTTCGCGACACCGGCTTTAGCTCACCTACTCTTCGCGAAGGACACCGTGGGATCTTTAACATCCACCAACAAATGTCTGCAGATAGGATGCTCAGGGGAACGTCCATCCGAGGGATGGCACACACATTGATGTATTGGCCGACATGTGAAATGAAGGTTGGGATTTAAACCCAGGCTATATACCGCGAGTGCACATGCCTGTTATATAAAAATTACAAATTTGATTTACTCTCTTAGAAATTATACAGATTTAACAAAAAAAAAGCACAGATTGCAACCAATATCTCAAATTTAAATCATGGTTAACAAACATCAAACAAATTCAGCAAGGTGTTTCACATCAAGTTAAAACTTCTCCAATAGGGCATGTTTATAAACATAGGTTGCAAGCAACGTTGATGATACTAACATTGTCATGTGACTTTGCACAGCAATTGGTTCTCTCAGCCGTGTAACGAAATGGGTACAGAACAAATATGGACCACTCAGTGGTCTAATGGTTCGAGTGTCCACTCTGAGACTGCCAGGTCAGTGGTTTGAACCTTGGCTGAGTCATACCAAAGACCTTTTTTAAATGGTACATGCTTCTTCCTTGCTTGATGCTCAGCATTCCAAAGGACAAAGCAAAGACAAAGAACCATATGTTGGCAATCAGTACAGATGTGCAGACTGATCCTTTCCCAGCCAATGGATTTTACTTATAGATGGAACCAGAACTTTCTGCTATTCTCTATGAGTCCCCATTTGTGGTGTAGCCGCAATTTCACCACTTGAGTAGTTTCGGAGCTTTGAAATGCACCTCCTCCAATGTGATGTTCAATGGAGATGACGAAAAGTCTAATTTAAAATTGCGTTTCACCCCTGCACACGACCAGACCACACCTGCTTGAATGAGCTCTCTCAGTGTCCCAACGCACTGAAGGATCCCCCTCGCACAATGAGGGATTGTTTTAAATATGCTGCAAAACCTCAAACTTTCATTTCAATCACAGAACTCTTGCAAATCAAATAAAAACAAAGGATGTGTCGTGCGCAAGCCTCACTCAAATGCACGGTTGGGTTCTCAAATTGGAGAATTCATCTTGCATGGCTCCAGAATAATGCTTCCGCTTCATAATATTTGCTCCTGTATACGTTTGATATCAATGTGACTTTTCATTTTATCCGCAGCATTTCAGGATGTTTGCTGTGATGGATTTCTGTTATTAAACTTAACCCTTCACTACTCTCTCAGCACGTTCTTGTCTATGAAATTGAGAATCTAGTTTTTGTTTTACTTGGAGGGCATTTTGTTGAGAAATGGCACAAAATTCTCCGCCTTTGAAGAACGATACCCTTGGAACTTCATCGAAAACCGTCCGTTGTTTCTCTGCATTAGGTATTCATCATTTTCCTTTTATTACAATGCTCCTGCGTTATTCACACGAGTGTGCAAGAAGCAGAAGTTGTTGTTTTTTCTTCTAAAGACGCAATTTGCCTGCCGACCCCCATCCATCATTAAGCTGTCGTTATCCACTACTTGTGAGCAATTTTATGTCCAATTGCTCGACAAAGATACGTTGCGAATGTGATTGTGCTCATTAGAGGAGTGGCACGTTTGGCAGGTTCTAATGAGATTTTCACTGTCAGTACATAACCTCATAAACCAGCCAATGCACCGATGAAACGTTGTCGCGTTCTTTACTAACTCATATAAATGTTTCCCTTTTGCTTTAGCCCTTTGAGATATCCTGACAGAGCAGGAGAGGGTGCTCTTTTATCATAGCCTAACCTTCTAATGAAGACAGAATAGCGTGGATACACGATACGGAGTTCACAAATATATATATATATATATATATATATATATATATATATATATATATATATATATATATATATATATATATATATATATATTGTTGTGGATTTGAGAATTGTTGTGTTTTTTTTGTATTGTTGTAAGTGTAATGAATTGTTGTAAATATCACCCTCCGTGTGTAAAGGTCAAAGGTCGTCCTCCTAGTTACTCCATATACATACATGTAGCCAATCATATACCCTCTTAAATAGTAATCTCCTTATTCTATGTAGTTGAAGGCTCTGTTTCCACTAGTTGACACTGCATTGCATCAAATTGAAATAAGGTAGAAACCCCTTTCAATTGCCCCAGAACCTCCATTGCCAACCGCATTGCCAACCGCATTACCAACTACATTTGACTTCATTACGCACGTGGTCAGCCCGGCGAAGAAAGGCGTGTCTCCACCTCGTCATCAAAGGTGGAGCCCTTGCCGACCAACCAAGGATGAGTGGGTATGGCTCAAGAGGGCGGGGTTATAAAACCCATTGCATCAGCCCCCACCGAGAGATGCGTAAGGGGCCAGACGAGAGAGAGAGTTCTGAGGGAGGTGTGCTGGGCGAGAGGCAGATTCTGTGGAGTGTAAAGAGAACTTCGGAGACGCAGGAGGCGGAGGACGAATAAAGCAAGCTGCCGGTGTGAAGCCGAATACATGGAGCTGCCGGCTCCTCGTTGCCAGCCTGGAGCGGAGCTGTTTCCCGGGATTTTCGCCTCGACCCCAAAAGCGTGGACCGGAGCGCACGCTGGGAGCCGGACCTCGACGCCTACCATCTGCCTGGCCCTTTCTCTGCCTTCCCAACCATCGATCCCTGGCATCCATCTACCCCTATTCGTGTGAGTGAGTTCGTTCTGTCTGTCATGTCCCTGGGAATAAGTTAAGCCTGTTTAAATAAGCTAGTGTTGCACTGTGTCTCCTGGTTCTTCCTCCTTCTGTAAATTATTTTCTTATTCTTCCTTCTTCCTTGGTTCCTTTGATTTGTGTAAATATTAGTAATAAATTATATTTGTTCTTCCTACCTTGCCTTTCTTTCCTTTACATCCGGTTCGCTTTAATGATTTCCCTCATTGAATACCTGTGGCACGATTTGGCCAACGTTAAGGATCGGGTCAGTTCTGGTTAATAGTTCGTGCCGTGGTTGCTAAACCGCTCGGCAATGAACATCTGTCCGTGGTCGCGAACGGGGTTGCACTCCTCCCTCTCCGGAGGGAGCGGTGCAGCATCAGGACTCACGTCGGTCAGTCACAAACAAGGGGACTAATCCCCCCTTCTTAAGGGAAGAAGGCCGACGTAGAGATCTGTAAACAATATATATATATATATATATATATATATATATAAATATATTTATATATATTGTCGTATATATTGTATATATTGTCATGTGAATACTCTGGTGAACACCTCAGGGTAACACGGATGACCAAACTAGCTTTAACTCCGAAGCGATCAGTCCAATGGCGGAATTACTACATGCAGGGGGAAGCGGGGGGAAAAGCTGAAGCTTACCTTTTCGGATCCCACTGGCAGTTCTCGACCCTGCAATAAATTAACTCAAACAAAAACGGAATTAAACTGTACAAAATACCGGTTTTATTAAAGAAATTGCCGGTACAAAATAAAACACTGCAAAATAAAACTATGATTCCTAAATTGGGACGTCCCCAAAGTCAGACCTGAAAACAGACGAAGGATAAAATAACTGGAAAATAAAGCGTTGTTGGTGGCACTTAGCTCAATAGGCTTGTGTCTCTCGTCAGTCCACGAACGGGGCCCGGAAGTCCGTGCACGGGATCACACGCCTTGGCGCGAAGTCCATGCGTGGAACCAGGCCGCAAGGTGCCCTCGTTCACTCGGTCGCGCAAAGTGATGAGCAGGCGTGCAACTCGCGCCCCCAGCCGCGCCTGTCCTCACTATCTCAGCACGGAAACCGCAACTCCCCGGTCGCAGCTCTTCCGCCTCCCAATCACCAGCAAGGTCTCGGAACACTGTCATTCGTAATGAGGTCCAGAGCGGGAAGAAAGGAGAGAAGCGTCGGCACACACCCATTGGCTATAGCATTCAGAACGAGCAGGAAGCAAGAGAAAAATGTCCGCCAGAGCGTTCTTTTATCACCCAGGCTTTGATGTCATCCATGCCTGCTTCACCAATCAGCATGTGCCACCTCTTTGTAGTCCATCTCTGCTCGTATCAGCAAGTCCCACCTTACCCCGGGCTTGTGCCAATCAAATCTCGCCCAATCATGGCTCCTCGGGGGCGTGGCCTCACATATCTTTCGTCCTGTTCTGTGTCTCTTTCCAGTCGGGGTAATCAGCACTAGTGCTTCATCTGGGTTTCCGGTGGCTTTTTAATTGGTGAGCTTAATGGGGAGTCGATTGTGTGGCTTGGTTATGTGTCTATGGTGTGGTGCCAAAAGGGACATAGGAATAAAGTACAGAGGTAACGACATACAGGGGATAAATTACTCACAATCCCTTAGCTAATTAACATACCCCACTCCTCCGATGGGGACGAAGATACACTTAATCCGAACACACGGAGCTGACGTATTTACATCAAGGTTTCTTCATGACATTCGGAGCACCTACCTACACATTCTACCTGCACGAAGGTATCACTACCCCCTACAAACATAACAATATGTATATATATATATATATATATATATGTATATATATGTATGTATATTGTTACGTTTGTAGGGGGTAGATAATGATTACCTTAGAGCTAGATAGAGTGTATAAATTAGTGTGGTTCCGACTGTCGTGAAGAAGAAGAAACCCCATGTAATAAATAGGGATCCGGTACACCGTGTGTCATGGAAGAGCGTATCTTCCTCCCCATCAGAGGAGTGGGGCTTGTTAATTAGCAAGGGATTATGGGTAATTGATACCCTGTTTGTAATTGCCTATGTAATTTATTCCTTTGTTCCTTATGACACCGTGTTAGACACCTAGCCAGAATCGAACATTTAAACACAATAATTAAAAACCTACCGGAAGCCAGGCATGAAGCATTGTCGTGGATAACACCGACTTAGTAAACGCACAGGACAGGCAGCTCCATGGAGACACACCCAAAGAGCGGTGATTGGGTGGGGGATTTGATTGGCACAAGCACGGGTAAGATGGAACTCGCTGATAGGAGCAGAGACGGAGACGTGATGAGATGACGTCAGAGCCACGGGTACAAAATAGTTGGAGCGGCAGACATTCTTCCTTCTCGGTTTGGGCCTGGTGGTGGACGGTTGTGTGCCGACGTCGTCTCGTCCCTTCTCGTTTTGGACTTTGTTGGTGAAAGATCACATTTTCAGTCTCTCTAATCTCTCAGCATCGCATCTCTAATCTCTCAATCTGAATCTCTCTCTCAGCATCGCATTTTTATCTCTCTCGCATCGACATCCTTCTGGTTTTTCTCTCGTTGTAGTCCTCCGTGAATGGCTGTGTTAGGACATCTTGCTGATGGTCGTGAGGAGGAAGAGCCACAGGCCGGGAACTGCGGTTTTTCCATACGGAGTTCGTGAGTACAGGTGCGGCTGGAAGAGCGGGCTGCACACCTGCCTGTTTGCTTCGTGCAGAAGGCCTACTTCGCACCAACGAGCGCAGCCTAGTGAACGAGGCCTTTTTCCTGCCCAGGCAGGAGACGCGTCCGGATTGCGGGCTCGGGGCCTGGACGAATCCTGGCGAGAAACACCAGCTGAGTTGAGCTAAGTGCCCACTAAAATTACATGTATTTATTTTCAGTTCTTTTATCGCTTGTCTATATTCGGGTCTGGATGGGCGCGCTCCAATGAGGAATCTAGATTTATTGTGTTTTCTTTGATAAAGGCATTTTCTTTAATAAACCTGTTTATTTTTGTACATTTTAATTTTGCGTCGTTTAAGTTAATTTCTTGCAGGGTGGAGGCTGCCGGTGGGATCCGTGAAGGTAAGCTCTCCGGCTTCTCCATATATATATATATATATATATATATATATATATATATATATATATATATATATATATATATATATATATATATATATATATATATATATATATATGGAGAGGCTTCTCTATATATATATATATATATATATATATATATATATACTACCTTGGCTCGGCTCGCTATGCTCGCCTCACCACGCATTGCTACAAAGGAGCGGGCTTGTTTTAGCTGAGGATAATGACTGCACTTGAGTTGCTGTGTTGTCATGATTTATTCATAAAACAAACAATTATTTTGCACAAATTTATTTGTAGTGTTTGTGATATTACATTTTATAAAAATTGAAGGTGAAAATGTAATTTATATTTAAATTTCTAAAAAATACACTTAGGACATACAACGGGAGAGATAGGTACATACCAGATAGGTACATACCACGTGTGTGAGGCCATAAGCAAACAGACATTGCAGAAATGGTGAATGCTAAAGCATGAAACCAATAAATTCCACATTCCTGTGGCACCATCAGTCGAACATCAACCATGGACAGCAGGTTCGTAAAGAGAGATCATTTATGAAGATCAGGAAAAGGACTGGGACCAGAACACTACATTGGGGCAATCTAGCCTTAAAAAGGAGAGGAAATCTCGCGGGATCTCACGAGATCTCGAGACGACGTCACGAATTTTCGACGCTCCACACGGTCTCCACTTTTTCAAAGTTAAGTCTGTTCACAATTGTATTTTGTCGTAACTGTATTTTATCTTTCGGCGTGTGAACTTATAGTGTGTCCCTTGGATGTTTCTCGGTGTTTATCTTTCATAAATTAATCGTTTGCCGCGCGGCGTGTGAGGCCTTGCAGCCTCAGGCTTCCCCTGTCGAAGTTTGTTTCTTCCTTCGCTGGTTTTGCTAGGTTTTTTGATTTTCCCTTCTCCCCCAAACTTCACCGAACATCTACTATTTGTCTAACATTGTAACCCCCACACCCCTCCCCCCAAAAACAAAAACAAACAAACAAAAAAACTTTTATTTCCCTTTCTCCTTGTGTGCTTTTGTCCCATCGTGTGCTTTTGCCTCTGCCCACGTGCGCTGTCTCGCCCTGCTCCCATTTTCCTCTTGCCTTCCATCTTTTGCCCTGTTCAAGTGACTCATGGTCGTCCCTCTAGGCTCCCTCTCCCCATTGGTATTTTTGTGAATATAAGATTGTTCTTCACGGTTCTGTTTAAATATGTTTAAACTTTCCCCTGGAATGTTTTATTCCATCGTATATTACAACACGCTGTTTTTCTTCCTATTTAAAAGGCTCCTTTCAATTTCCTCTTCAACTCATTCCATTTCAAAAAAATATTCAATCTCTTATGATACCAAATCACTCCATGCTCTAAATTCTCATTCATTCCACCCCTCCTCCATCGTTCTTAAACGGATCGCTAACTTGAAAATCACAACAAACCCAATTTGTTATAAATGTTCATCTTTCATTAATCATCCACTTTCTAAACTCCCCCCTTGCCCCTCCCCTTCAAATCTCCCCACTTGCCCCTCCCCTCCTAAACTCCCCCCTTTCCCCTCCCCTCCTAAACTCCCCCCTTGCCCCTCCCCTCCAAATCTCCCCCCTTGCCCCTCCCCTCCTAAACTCCCCCCTTGCCCCTCCCATCCAAATCTCCCCCCTTGCCCCTCCCCTCCTAAACTCCCCCCTTGCCCTTCCCCTCCTAAACTCCCCCCTTGCTCCTCCCATTCAAAACTCTCCCCCAACCCCTCCCCTTCAAATCTCCCCCCCAACCATCGCTCCCAAATTCTCCCTCCTCACACCTCCTTTTCAAAGCTGCCTCCTCCCCACTTCGTCTCCCTTCTATCTCATACCTCCACCTCCCCCAACCTTCTACTTTCCTCTACCCCCCCCCTCAAACAACCCCTCACTGTGCCTCATCCCATCACCATCAAACCTTTCGTCCTCCTCATCCTTCCCTTTCTTGTAACTCTTCTGTAATCTCTGACACACTATCAACTGCTCTTCCTACCTCCCCCTCTCACCCTTCATCTGACCCTACCCCTCCCCTGTCCTGCACCCGATGCTCCCCCTCTATCCTCATTAACGGTATGGACCTCAAACATCCGGGGCCTTCGCTCAAACCTGATTGCTCTCTCCACTCATGTTGCTTCTGACAATCCAGACTTGATCTGCTGAACAGAAACTTTTCTCCTTCAAGATGTCTCTGATTCCTTAATATCTCTTCCTGGTTACTCCCTCCTCCGGTACGATAGACCTGAGCCTCGATCTGGTGGTGGGGTGGCTATCTTTATCAAAAACTCTCTTCCTCACTCTCCCTGCACTGCCCTCTCTCCACCCCACCCCCAGGAGTACCTCTGGCTACGGCTTCCTCTCCGCTCCCACCTTTTGTTCATATGTGTTCTGTACCGTCCTCCAAACAGTGATGACTCCATTTAAATTTCGCTGTCGGACAACATGGACCAACTTCTATCAACTCATCCAAACTCTCTCTTCCTCATATGTGGCGACTTTAACTGTCATCATGCCAGCTGGCTGGGTGTGGGTTCATCTCTCACCAGCCATGGCACCTCAGCAAAGGACTTCTGCGAATCATTGGGACTGACACAATCTGTCAATTTCCCGACCCGGATCTCAGTCAATGGAGTATCTTCTCTTCTGGACTTGGTTATGACTAACTTCCCTGCAAATGTCTGCTGCTCTTCTTCTGCTCCAATCGGTTCTTCTGATCATGTGCTTGTTAAAGTGGACATCTCTCTGGCCATTCTCAGAGAGCCTCCTCAGCGCCGACGAGTCTGGTATTTCACTCAGGCCGACTGGCACGGTCTGCAAGCAGCCATCAATCATCTGGACTGGTCTCCCATCTCTACTGCCTCTGACATCAATTCTTCCTGGGAATTCTTCCAAAGCAAACTGCTCTCTCTCATGCACAGATTTATCCCATCTCGTCTTCAGTTGTCTTACCCTTCCTCCCGTCCATGGTACACTGAATCTTGTGGTGAGGCAGTTGCCCTGAAACAACTTGCCTTTGCCTCTTGGAAGGCAAATCCAACTGAAGGCAATCTCAGTTCCTTCCACCAAGCTCGAAACAAGTGTGTGTCTACCCTCAGGAGTGCCAGGAAGCACTATCTCTCCACACTCAAGATTGAACTCTCAAACCTGTCTCCTTCCTCCAAATCCTGGTGGCATCTGGTCAAATCCGTTTCTGGTGTTTGTTCCGCCTCCATTCCCTCCCTTACCTCAAATGGCTACACAGTTGACACCGCACGTGATAAAGCTGAATGCCTCAACTCTGTGTTTGCCTCAAAATCTTGTGTCCCAAACCCATCTCTCTCTGATCCCACCTTTTCCAGTCGAACCCAACTGCTCCTGGACTCTGTGTCCTGCTCTCCTGACAAGGTGGAGAAGTTTTTATCAAACCTCGACTCTGATTCTGCAACTGGACCAGACGGCATCAGCCCACGGGTCCTAAAATCCTGCTCTGCCGCTCTATCTCACCCTCTCTCTGTTCTTTTCACCCTCTATTTTGCTCAAGGTCATCTGCCAGCATCTTGGAAATCAACAAACATTACCACTTTACACAAAAAGGTGCAAAAACAGATCCTTGCAACTACAGACCAATCAGCCTGCTTCCAATTACCAGCAAAGTCATGGAATCCATCATTGCTTCGGATATCAAATCCTTCCTCTTCTCCAATGGCTTGATCTCTGATCATCAATTTGGATTCAGACCAGGTCATTCTACTCTGGACATGTTGCTTCTGCTGTCTCAACAATGGAAGGAGGTCCTCAATGCCAAACAGGAAATCAGAGCTGTCTCACTTGACATATCATGTGCCTTCGATACGGTCTGGCACCCAGCTCTGCTCACCAAACTCTCCTCCTAAGGTATCCATGGAAATCTCCACTCATGGTTTGCAGACGTCCTCTCTGGTTGTAGGCAACGTGTGGCCCTGAATGGATTTCTCTCATCTCCCCTTCCTGTTCTGGGTGGAGTTCCCCAAGGTAGTGTTCTGGGCCCTGTGCTATTTCTGGTCTTCATCAATGATCTCTCCGTCTCTCTGGAAAATCCTCTCTATCTCTTTGCTGATGACTCCACTATCTGCCGCTCCATTCCTCATCCCTCATATCGGCCGGCAGTCTGCAGCCTCCTCATTCTCTGCAGACCTGGACAAAATCACAGACTGGTCAAACAAGTGGAACATGTCTTTCAATCCTGACAAATCTCACACTCTTACAATGTCTCTCCGAAAGGACCGAATGGAAAACCCTCCCATCTACTTTCTCAACAATCCTCTCCAAGAAGTTGTCGCTCAAGCTTTTGGGTCTCACTATCTGCCATGATCTTTTTTTTCTTTTTTTCTTTTTTTTTTGTATACTGAATCGAGGCTCGTGAAAGAGCTGACATTTACTTCACGAACAAATCAACCAGACAAACAAAATATATAAAAAGAGGGAGCGGAAGACAAGAGAAAGGGAAGCACACAAACACTTGAGAGCACACAACATTTAAGAGCAGGGAGATGTGTGGGAGGGAGAGGACTTGGGGGGAGGAGGCGTGGGAACGGGGGGGGGGGGGGGGTGGGAGAAGTATAAAACACAATGACACCAAGGACTTCTCGGACAGAAGTTGGTGTTTAAAAAAAGTGGAATTGGGGTGAAATTAGCGGGGATAGAAAAGATCAAGGTTTTGGATGGGGGAAGATAAGAGATGGTGGTGAACAGCTGTTTTAAAGACCTGGAGGGTGGAGTGGGATTGAAGAGAGTGAGGGAGTTTGTTCCAGAGGCAGGAGAAAAGAGGAATGAAGGAGTGAAGGTGAGCAGAGAGTCTTGATTTTGGCAGTTTAACCATAAGAGGGTTGCAGGCAGAGCTTGTGCGACCTCTAGGAATATTTGCGGGACAGAGCCCAGAGAGAGCTGGGGGGGGGGGCAAGGCCAGAGAGGAGTCGGTAGAAGATGGAAAGACCACCAACCTGCCTGCGGTGAGTGAGTGAGAGGCCCTTGGAGTTAGCTTCATCGCGGGAGATTCCAATGATTCTGAATGCTTTGGTTTCAACAGCGTGAAGACGAGCTAGGTGTGAGGCAGGAGCACCAGCCCAGAGGGGAGAGCAGTATTCCATTGAGCTGCGGATGAAAGCCTTGTATGTGGTGAGGAGCTCAGGTGTGCCAAGGAAGGACTTCGCACGACGGAGGAGGCCCAGTCGGCGACTGGCTTTGGAGGCCAGATTTGAAATGTGGTTTTCCCAGGAAAGATCATGGCACATAGTGAGACCCAAAAGCTTGAGTGACAGAACTTCTTGGAGAGGATTATTCAGAAAGTGGATGGGAGGGTTGTGCAGTCGGTCTTTTCGGAGAGACATCGTAAGAGTGTGAGATTTGTCAGGATTGAAAGAAATGTTACACTTGTTTGCCCAGTCTGTGATTTTGTCCAGGTCTGCAGAGTGAGGAGGCTGCAGACTGCCAATCTGAGGGATGAAGAATGGAGCGACAGAGAGTACAATCATCAGCAAAGAGATAGAGAGGATTTTCAAGAGAGTCAGAGAGATCATTGATGAAGACCAGAAAAAGCACAGGGCCCAGAACACTGCCTTGGGGAACTCCAGCCTGAACAGGAAGAGGAGATGAGAGAAACCCATTCAGGGCCACACGTTGACTACGACTAGAGAGGAAGTCCGCCAGCCATGCGTGGAGATTTCCATGGATACCAAAAGAGGAGAGTTTGGTGAGCAGAGCGGGGTGCCAGACCGTATCGAAGGCACGTGATATGTCAAGGGAGACAGCTCTAATTTCCTGTTTGGCATTGAGGACCGCCATCCATTGTTGAGAAAGCAGAAGCAGCATGTCCAGAGTAGAGTGACCACGTCTGAAACCAAATTGATGATCAGAGATCAAGCCACTGGAGAAGAGGAAAGATTTCATATCTGAAGCAATGATGGATTCCATGACTTTGCTGATAATTGGGAGAAGGCTGATTGGTCTGTAGTTGCTGGGATCTGTTTTTGCACCTTTTTTGTGCAAAGCGTTGATGTTGGCAGATTTCCAAGCAGATGGCAGATGACCTTGAGCAAAAGAGAGGGTGAAAAGAACAGAGAGAGGGAGTGAAAGAGCGGAAGAACAGGATTTTAGGAACCGTGGGCTGATTTTCTTTCTTGGGAAAACCACATTTCCAAGCTGGCCTCCAAAGCCAGTGCCGACTGGGCATCCTCCGTCGTGCGAAGTCCTTCCTTGGCACACCTGAGCTCCTCACCACATACAAGGCTTTCATCCACAGCTCAATGGAATACTGTTCCCCCCTCTGGGCTGGTGCTCCTGCCTCACACCTAGCTCGGCTTCACGCTGTTGAGGCCAAAGCTTTCAGCATCATTGGAATCTCCTGCGATGAAGTTAACTCCGAGGGCCTTTCACTCACTCACCGCAGGCAGATTGGTGTTCTTTCTGTCTTCTACCGACTCCTCTCCGGCCTTGCTCCCCCATCTCTCTCTGTGCTCTGTCCCCCCAATATTCCTTCAGGTCGCACAATATCTGCCTGCAACCCTCTTATGGTTAAACTGCCAAAATCTAGGCTCTCTGCTCACCTTCACTCTTTCATTCCCCTTTTCTCCCGCCTCTGGAAGAAATTCCCCCACTCCCTTCAATTCCACTCGTCCCTCCAGGTTTTAAAAAGAGCTGTTCACCACCATCTCTTATCTTCCCCCATCCAAAACCTTGATCTTTTCTACCCCCCGCTAATTCACCCCAGAGTCCTTGCAGTGTTATTATGTTTTATACCTCTCCCACCTCCCCCCCAAGTCTTCCCGATGTCCCTGCTCTCAAATGTTGTGTTTGTGTCCTTCCCCCTCTCTCCCCATCTTGTCTGCCGCTCCCCTTGTTTTTTGTGTTTTGTGTGTCGGTTTGACTTTTTGTGTGATTAATGTTAGCTCTTTCACGAGCCTCGATCTTGTCTACAAAAAAAAATAAGAAAAGAAAAAAAATAAATAAAGGATTGATTAGATAGTTCAGCTGTATAATTCAATTGAAATGAAATTAAAATTTTAGAGGCTGTAGAAAAAAAAACAACTTTTCTTTTCAGAGCTTTACTGCTCTTGATGCACCCTCTTTTACACCACCTTATTTAACACGTTAAGTTGGTGTTCCGGATTCGTCACTTCTGTCATTGTGGTTTTCATCCACTGTAAGCATTTTTGGTTCCATGTACTGTTATTGTTATCGTTTAAGTGAAATGGAGATAACTGTTTTCAAAAGGTAAAAAATTCGTATTTTAAAAGAAACCCGGACACCGGATCGGGAGAAACCGGAAGAAGAAGAGGAGGATTAAAAAAAAAGGCGGAGCAAGTGAGGTCGGGAAGAAAAGCCGAGCTGCTTTGAGGTCTCGAGGAGACGCTGGCCAATGGGGGTCACGAGCGAACTTTGGGTTTCCTGGGAAAGGGATTCCTGTGACAGAGTGGTTATCGCTGTGACAGATAAACCTGCGTGTCAGGTTTTGGGGTTGATTCCGAAGAGAATCGTTGGAGAGCAGGTACACCTCCAGTACGGGCCCGCCTGCCATTTCGCCTCGCTCCCGCCATTTCGTATCACTCCAGCCTTTTGACCTCGCTCCAGCCATTTCACCGCACCCAGCCGTTAGCCTGGTTTGCGAGGGTAACATGGATTTCGATTGGGAATTTGTGGTTCTCCGTTTGGGAGCCGCTGAACATTCATACCTGGACGTGTGATTTCCCAGTCGCCTTTTGGGTGCACCTTTGCGCCTCTTTGGCAGCGTTGACTGTCAGCCGATTTGGATTCTGGTCTCGATTCGACATTTTTCTTGCGATCACCGGAGTGTGGATCGACTTTCGCTTGGTGCCGGGACAGTGACTTTGGGAATGTTCTTTTCGCTCACTTGGAGCACAGTGAGTTATTGAATAAGAAACTGATAGTACCATCATAGGAATTATATGGTATTTTTGTGGTGCAGTTGAAACATATTGTACTTGTGCTGTTATACTTGTGTGACCTTAATACAATACTTGTTTTTGGTAACAATAGGTTGGTGTGGTTTCATCATTGGTCATTGACACACATTATAACACATCTTTCTGCCGTGACTCCTTTCGGGGCTCGGAGGTACACTGTGACCGGGGTTTGGGGAGGAGCACATAACAGAAATTGGGGGCTCGTCCGGGATTGATTTCCCTAACATTCCCACAATTCCCAAATTTGGAATTTTCTAACATTCCCAATTTTTTTCTAAAAATTTGAAAAATTTTGTGTGAAGGTTAACAGGTGCTAACTAATAGTCACCATGGTGTTTGACACAGAAAAGTTTGCGACGTCTCCTAACAAGGCACATTTCCAGGCATTAAAAAGATCGGAACTCATGATATTGGCCAAATATTGTAACTTGGAGGGCCGAGTTAGTATGAAGAAAGCAGAGATTCAGACATTGGTGGTAGAATCTCTAGTGGGACAAGGAACATGGGAAGAGGTAGCCTTGGATTGGTTATCCGAGGAAAAAGGAAATGTGGAGCACCGGAAAATGGAGATGCAACTGCAGAGCCAGGAAAGGTTAAAAGAGTTGGAATGGAAAGCCGAGGAAAGAGCAGAGGAAAGGAGAGCTGAAAAGGAAAGAGCAGAATGGGAACGAGAACTTGAGGAGAGAAGAGCAGCGGAAAGAGCAGAGGAAAGGAAAGCAGAAAAGGAAAGAGAAGAACAGGAACGAGAACTCGAGGAGTGAAGAGCAGAGGAAAGGAGAGCTGAAGAGGAAAGAAGAGCAGAGGAAAGAGCAGAGGAAAGGAGAGCCGAAAGGGAGTTAAAGGAACGGGACATGGATAATTATCAGAGGGAACTTAAACTCAAGGATCTGGAATTACTGGGAGAACGGAGAGAAGTAGTATCCATGCCGGCTAGTTCGACAACGAGTCAGAACTCTTGGGATGTTGGTAGGCATGTGAGGCTGGTTCCACCCTTCAATGAAAAGGGGGTAGCCAAGTTTTTTTTTTACACTTTGAGAAGGTGGCTCAAATGTTAAAATGGCCTGTGGGGTCCTGGACTATGTTAGTGCAAAGTGTTCTGGTGGGTAAAGCTCAAGATATCTATTCGGCTTTACCGATAGACCAATGTGCAGATTAGGAGATCGTGAAGAAAGCCATTCTCAAAGCCTATGAATTGGTCCCTGAAGCTTACCGACAAAAATTCAGGAATGCCAAGAAGAGGGAGAGTGAGACCCATGTGGAGTTTGCCAGAATGAAGGAAACTATGTTTGATAGGTGGTATGACTCGAAGGAGATTGGGAAAGACTTCAACCTTTTACGACAATTGATCTTGGTGGAAGAATTCAAACAGTGTGTCCACGTGGACATTAAAGTGCATCTGCATGAAAAAAGGTACCGGAATTGTATGAGGCAGCAACAGTGGCAGATGACCATGCCTTGACACACAGTATGGGTTTCCACAAACCTAACTTCCCGCCTAGAGTTAGCCAGGGGAGTTATGGCAAATCAGGTTCGGAGAACAAATTTTCATGGAGGCGGCCTAGAGAGGACTATGGGGACAAATCTGATACCGCGACTTTTAGGGATTAGAAGACTGCAGTTCCAAGACATACGTACCTATCTTCCGGGGGGCCCGAGGCAGACCACGAGTTTTTCCTCCGGACCGACTTGCGATTTTTGCAAGAAACCTGGGCATTTGATGTCCCAATGTTACGCCCTGAAAAGGAAAAATCAAGAGCGGAGTCAGACGAGTGCAACTCCGAATGCGTTGGCCAATGCGAGAAATCGTCCTTGGAGGACAGTGCCTTGTGAAGGTTCCCGTGCCGAAGTTACGGCATCACAGAACGACCTTGTCCAAGAGGGTTACAAACCTTTTATTTCCAAGGGGTTTGTGTCACTGGATGGGGACTTAACTAACCAGAGACCTGTTAGGGTATTGAGGGACACAGGAGCACATCAATCTTTGATGCTTGAGGGCATTTTGCCATTGTCGGAGAAGACGGCAATGGGGGTTAGTGTTCTTTTACAGGGGGTTGGTGGCTATGTTAAAGCTCCTCTTCATGTCATTCATTTAAAGTCTGATTTGGTGTCAGGACCGGTCACTGTGTGGTTACAAGCCACTCTTCCTGTAGAGGGAATCTCTTTTATTATCGGGAATGATTTGGCCGGGGGTCGAGTTTCTGGTAATCCGATGTTGGTTGAAAAGCCCAGTATGGAAAATAACACAGCACAGTGAGAGCAGGAGATCCGGGTATCTTTCCATCCTGTGCAGTGACTCGTGCTATGGGTAGGAAGTGCTCTGAAGAGAAGGAGAAGGAAGGCGATGTGGATTTGGGTTCCATAGAGATATTGGAGGAAAAGTCTGGAAGAGATAATAGGAAAGGGAGTGACATCAAGGAACCTAAGGAAAAGGTGGCATCTGGACCAAAAAAGGAAATGGAGTGTCCATCGGAGACATCTGGGAACGAGGCTGAACAAACGATGCTGGTCCGAAAGAGACTGGTTGAAGAACAACACAGAGATTCGGAGCTCCGGAGTTTGATTGATAAAGCCATTACAGAGGAAGAGGCTATGAAGATACCTGTTGGTTACTTCATGAAAGGGGAAATACTCATGAGGAAATGGAGACCACCGGAGGTGCCAGCAAATGATGAGTGGAAAGTTCATTACCAAATTGTGGTGTCAGCACCGTACCGGAAGGAGATATTGAGTTCGGCGCATGAGACACCTTTGGCCAGGCACCTTGTGACATGTGACAGAATATTGGTACATTTTTTCTGGCCAGGATTGCGACGTGATGTGGTGGAGTTCTGTAAATCTTGCCATTCTTGCCAGCTGGTGGGAAAACCTAATCAGAAAGTCCCATCCGCACCTTTAAAACCAATTCCAGGTTTTGAAGAGCCATTCAGCCGAGTCATTATTGACTGTGTCGGCCCTTTACCTAAAACTAAGGCTGGACATCAGTATTTGTTGACCATCATGTGCACTTCCACGAGGTTCCCAGAAGCAGACATTGAAGAAGGTTTCACCAGACATTGAAGAATATGATCAGAACGTACTGTTTTGAATGTGACAAGGATTGGGATGAAGGAATACCCTTATTGTTGTTTGCTACGAGGGAATCTGTTCAGGAGTCATTGGGGTTCAGTCCTTTTGAACTTGTGTTTGGACACGCAGTTCGAGGACCATTGAAATTAGTGAAAGAACAGTGGCTACAGGAGGAGTCGCAGTCGACAGTGGTAGATTATGTGTCAACGGTTAGGCACAGATTGGCAAAGGCTTGTGAAGTTGTGAGAGAAAACTTGAAAGTGACACAGGATAAAATGAAAGTGAGGCATGACAAGAAATCTCAGATAAGAAATTTCAGTCCTGAGGACAGAGTGTTCTTGTTGCTTCCTGTTCCAGGTCAGCCACTACAGGCGAGGTATTTTGGTCCCTATGCAATCGAAAGGAGGGTTAATGAAACAGATTACGTGGTGACAACTCCCAACCGACGGAAAAAGTGGCAGCTGTGTCATGTCAACCGACTGAAGAAATATTGTTATGTCTGGGGGTAGAGCAAAATCTCGAGCTAGGTAGATCTGTTTAGGTAGGTATTCGACTGTCGCGATAGGGAATCTACCTGTAATAAGTTCTTCATGTTTAGGCGTTTGTAGGGATAATATGTATAATTGTGGATCTACCAGGAGATTCGAGTGTTAAGTAGTTAGGGATTAAAGATAACGCCCCTGTGAGTCTCACCTAGTAGTCAAACCTTTGTCCATTATGGCACTGCAAACCACATAAACATTAGTTAGGTCCCGAGCGCAACATTAAATAATTCCTTTCCCTGACAATGACTTCGGAACAAACGGACAGGAAACCAGGCAAAAAAACACTGCCACAATTGGCCGCCACCATTTACACCTCCAAAAGGCCTGCCCACCTCGCATAGCACGTGCGGTGACCACGGAGTCGGGGATGGGAGCGGCCGTGATGCAGAGGGCGTGACCTGGACGAGCCGGCGATTCGTGGGAGGCTCTTATTGGCAGAGCAGTGCGCCAATGTGACGTCATCGGCCAGAGATATTATCGAGGGTCGGACGCCATTTTCGGGAGTCCCGGTGTGAGTTGAGATGAGAGCAGAGCCCTGACTTGAGTCAAGAGTTCGAGTGCAGTTCAGAGGTGCGCTGAACCAAGTTGAGAAGAGTTCCGCAGAAGAGTTGGTTCGAAGGAGTTCACAGCTTGAGAGAATCCCGGTGCGATCCTGAGTTGGCTTGTGAGCAGGGTCCTGGCCCGGGTTGAGTTGGCTGTCGGGTGGAAGATCGCCGTCGAGGTGGTTGGAGCTCGCTCCTTTTTGCTGGGTGGATTCGCGCTAGCCTGCTGTGGGACCTAGTGCTGATCAGTGCTTGGGGCTCGGTGCTCGGGGCTTCGGAGTTTGGAGTGGGACCTCGGGTGCAGCGGCGAGGGCGTTGGCTCGTGCCTAGCGGGGCGTGCGAGGCGGACGGAGGATTCGTCCAGGCCAAGAAGAGGACGACGAGACAGATAAGCTGCATCCGCATACATTTTGACCCAAAGGACGTGTTTATTTTCCTTAATTCAGATTCCCTCGTATTGTGTTTGATATCTGTTGTGTGTGGGATCCCGATTTAGCTACCTTATTTTATTACCGGCGCGTGCTTTTTCACTGTCTTTACTTTTCATTACTAAATCCTTGTATTCTTTTCTGTATATATCTGAACGCAGTTTTCCTGGGTGTTTGATTTTAATAGGTAAGGTTGCAGGGCTTTCGCTGTGTCCCGCCATTCCACGCGTTTAAGTGCTTGATTGGAATCCGCTATTGAGTTTTCGCCTCGGGAGTTTAAAGCCTCGTAATCGGCGTCCGCAACTTTGATGTTAATCGCAGTTGCATGACATTTGGTGTCAGGTAGTAGGATTCGAACCCATCGGACAAATTTTTTTTTTGTCCACGGCGAGACATCGACACTGTCGGGCGTACATTGCGCCCGACGTTCGAACGCAAAATTTTTATAGGCGAGGCGGAGAAATTTAATAATCAATTGGGCATACGGAGCGCGATATCGCGTCTTCGTCAAATTTAAATTGTTTCTGGAATTAAAATAAATACGCGCGTGGGAAACAATCTTCTGGAAGGCGGATGTCAGAGATTGATGAGATGGAAGTACGCAGCGAGGCTTCCGTCAGCGTCGGGAGTGAGCCGGAAATAGGGGAACTAGATGTAGAGGTGAGCCTTGGAACCTCCCCCGTCCCGAGCACCAACTTATCCTCCTCCCTTGCCGCTTGCCGGGAACAAGTGGGACGGCCCCGATACCCGAGCAGCGATGGGATCGACTCTTTCGAGTGTTGGGGAAGCACAGTAAGCAAATTCGGGGAATAAATGGAAAAATTGGTGGGTTGGAAAATAAAATGGATGCTCAGAGTAATAAAATTGATGGGCTGGAAAACAGAATGAGTAATGAGATGGGAGAAATGAAAAACAAAATGGAGTCCCATCCCAGGAGAATGAATGTAGGGAAGGAATGAAGGAAATGAGTGACCAAATTAATGAATGAAAAGGTGAAATGAAAGCTCAGAACGAGCAATTGGAGAACAAAATTAATGCCCAAACCAAAAACATGGAGGGGCAAATGGACAGATTAAAGGAGGGATTGAAAGAACAGATTGAAGGTATGGACAGCAAAATTGAGGGATTGGAGGGAAAAATGAATGAACAAATGAAAGGAATGAAAAATTGGAAGGAAATTTACATGTAGATGGGGAATGCACACAGGAAGAAGGGGCGAGTCCACAGGTGAACGTGGAGTGCCTACAGGTAAATGGGGAAGACCTGATTGTGGCATGTGAACAGGTAGATGGGGAATGCCAACAGGTGAGCGTGGAGTGCGAAAATTGTAATACTAATAGGGAGTGTTTCCCACATGGTGGCCTGGTTGTTTATCGGGACCGGGTGGATGTCACAACACCCCAACCGGGGGACGAATTGGAATCCGTGCAGCACCAGGGCGGTGGTGCAGAGCAATTGGGGGTCCGTGTGGTGGAGCGGGACCGGGTATTTATTGGGGATATTGATCAAAGCCTGGCGGGGCCAGAAATGATTTGTGGGAATGATGATGATGAGGATGAGGATGAGGATGATTTGATCCAGCGGCTGAAGACCTGTGACAGTCCCATGGAGGACAAGTTTGACCGGGCCCAAAGGAGCCTGGGTAAAGAGGTGAGTCGGTCCAAGGAGGTGATTGTGGTGACCGAGGGGACGCTCGCCGAACACTACGATGTGGAAACAGAGGCTCCAAAATTGTACAGCCAGTTGGGGGAGTGTGTTGACTCCGGGCTGGATTCGGACATTGGAGAATTGGGAGATCGAGCCTCTGACGATTTGGTCCCCTTGGGAATTTGGACCAGCTGCAGGGAGGGGCAGAACAACTTGTGATAGGAGTTGTTACCTGCAGCTGCGGTGTGGGATGGGAAATCAAAATTTCTAAAAGAAAATTTAAAATTAAATTAAAATGGGAATTTGATTTGGAGCAGCGTTGGTTGGAGTTGGTCCCCGTGCTGCGGGATTAGGACCAGGAGAGGTCAGTGGGGATGGCCTCGGGGAAAGGTTGCCTCTTTCAAAATTTGGGTATGCCAGCCAGCTGGGGGGCTGTGATGGCGAGATTTGGACGTGGGGTCCATCCATGGGTGGCATGGTACGACCTGGGTCCCACGGGGGGTCTGGTGGAGTGTGGCGTCCCTTGTCCGTCAGGGCGCCGGCCGGGCGAGTGGCTCGGTCCGGCAGGGTCACCAGACCCTGGTGGGGGTTAAGACCTTCAGGGGGTCCGAGGTGGTCTCTCAAGCCTGGGATGGCATATATTGAGGACGACTAGGGGGGAGGTGTTGTGGGTCGCGCTTTGGTGGTGGCACCGTGGACGGCCATCTTGGGCCTGATGTAGTGACCACCCGGGCATGCGGCCTGGCACCCTCTCCCTGAGGCTTTGAGACAACCAGCATGTGGTGACCTGGCATGGTGGTTGGTCTATGGACGCAGGTCAAACCGAATGGACAGGAATGAGAGCCTGCCGGACAACCATTGGTGCATCTGTGGAACGTGATTGTGTGAGAGTGACCTTCCACGGATCCTCCGTTATGATTTATGGACTCTCGGGTTGGGAAGAGAGCCATGGGGTTGTTGAATTTGGAATGTGTAACGAGCCGAGCATATGGGCCATGCTCAGCTGGCATGTGTATGGCAAAGCATCTTTCTTTGGTGAGGTTAGTGAAATGTGGAAAAATGTTTGGCATGGGTAATCTGTGGGTTAGATGCAAATTTAGGGGGTGAATTTTGTAAAGAGAAATGGTGGACACTGTATAGTGACGCCATTATTGATCCAGGTGTGTTAGACCAAAGTGTTGGAGGCTGTAATAAAATTAATAGGGCAGCAAGACAGCTTTCAACTGGTTGCGGGGGCAACTGTGCTGATATTTGAGACGCGGGATCATGGGGATGCAGGTGTGTGGTTTGAGGGTCAACGTGGTGCTGTGCGTGTCCGAGGTGTATGGACCATGTCTTCTGGGTGGGTCTCCTGGTGGAGCATGGCTGTTGACTGGACCTTGGTGTGGTCAAGTGTGGGTGAGCACTGGGGGGCTGCGGTTCTGTGGACTGGGGGACGAGAGGGCGGCGTAGGTGACGTGAGGGGAATGCCACGCACTGCGACCGTCTCCCCCAGGGCCGAGGTTGTGTGTGCGGTAGTATTGTTGGCAGCAGGTGCTCACCACATTGGCCAGCTGGGGCTGGTGCAGCTGTGTTCCTCGCAGGGAGGCCGAAGGATGGATGGTGGGTTGCACCCTTATGGACGCTCATGGGCCATGTTGGCGTTTTGACTGCTCACCTTGTCCCGATGACCCTTGCATAGTAGAGGTGCAGAGCTGTCGTGGCCACAGGTAGTTGTGTAGTGATGATCACCGTTGGATGCGGATCCACATACGTGCCAGTATAGTGGGGACAAAAGAGAAATTTGGAAGTATTTGGTAGGCCCAATGTGAAATTTTGGGATTTGTGTGGGTGGATGGCACTTTGGACCCGACCAACCGGTAATTACCTGCACTTGAGGTGAGTGTTGGATGTGTACTGTCCCAGGCTTCAGGACTTGCTTTGGAAATTTGGGACATGTAATTTGGAGTTGGGAGGCGGGTGAGAGTGACGACATGGCCGGTGAGGGGATGGAATGGGGGCCACACAGTGTCCTGTGGGTGGCGTATGTTTTTGTGTTGTGGTTATGTGTTTTGATGTGGTCGTGAGAGTGGAATCTGGAGAGTGAGTGATGATTATTGGAGACCATACAACAACAACAACATGCATTTTAAAGGCCATTTTCCCTGCTAGAGCGGGAGTTAGCCTTGCGGTCCCCATGACAATCTTCTCCATTTTGCCCTATTTTCTGCATCTCTCCTTGTTAACCCCCTTGCCCGCATTTCTTCTTCCACCATCTTTAGCCAAGTCTTTCTCGGTCTTCCCCGTCTTCTACTTCCTTCTACATTCATTTCCATCACTCTTCTCAACCAGTCACTTTCATCCTTCCTCAACACATGACCAAACCATCTCAACCTGTTCCTCTTCACAGCATCAATCACAGGCTCTATTCCCATCATCTTTCGCAATTCATCATTTGTCTTCCTCTCTCTCAACGATACTCCGCATATCCGTCGAACCATTCGCATTTCCACCCTGTCCAACCTTCGTTGCTGCTCTACGTTCATTACCCATGTCTCGCTCATATAAATCATAACACTTCTCACACATGCAGCATACACCTTTCCCTTCAACTTCAACGACACTCCCCTCATCATCAGCACGCCACTCAATTCCCGAAACTTCTTCCATACACATCTCACTCGAGCAACCGTTGCCGAGTCTGATCCACCTTCTCCATTCAGCATGTCTTCGAGGTAGCAAAATGTTTTCACACCTTCCAGCTTCACGCCGTCTCCAAGATCCAACTCAACATTTCCTCTATCTGCAGCTCCCTCTGTGCACACCTTACATTTGAATGTAGCTGCCACACTGGTTAATGACCCTCTCAGACCACTACATTTTTGATGAACCCACTCAGCACACATTGTACACTGAATGGAGTTCACTCCGACACCCTTCCTACACACAGCACAGGCCCACTTCCCAGTTCTTTTCACCTCACCACATGCTTTACCACTTGCCATCACCTTCGTCTTTCCGATATTCACCTTCAGACCTTTTGTCTCCATACATTCCTTCCATGTGTTCATCTTTTCCTTCAGTCCATCCATACTTTCCGCAATCAACACCAGATCATCTGCATACAACAACTCCCACGGTAAACCCTCCTTTACGTTCTGAGCCAGCACCTCCATCACAGCTACAAATAGTAGTGGACTTAGTACCGACCCCTGATGCACTCCCACCTTCACCTCAAACTCACCACTGTTCCCGTCCTTCGTCCTTACAGCTGTGCGCGCTCTTTTGTACATTGCCATCACTACTCTGATCAACCATTCAACCATTTTCCATTTTCCATTTCCAACCATTTTCAGGGTGGCATAGTTACGAACCCGAAGGATCGGTAACCGACACAATTTCGGTCTTCGAGGCCGGCCGATAGGCACAGTGTGAACAGAAGGGACGAGGTTCTCCTGACCACGTGGCCCTCGACTTGGTGGGGTTTGTCCGCACAATGTGGGCGCCTTCAGGATGAACTTTAGCCGGGGAGCGTTTGGGTGCCCCGGTCTGATACTGCCGCCCACGCGCAGAACAACTTGTGAGTGCACGTGGGTCCCGGCGGTCCCACTGGCCTAGCGCTACCATGTTTAGACAGCAAAATCCATCCCCGGGCACCGGCGCCTACTCCCGAAAGTTGAGAGAATAGCGGCGTCAGGCACGGTAGGATACCCGCGGAGCCCCGGCGGACCAGGGATGCGCGAGCCTACGCGTTAGCGTGCTACGGCGGAATCAACGGCTTCGGCCACGGCCGGGCCGATACTCGGCCCGGTCGTACCGGAAATGAACTGGTTCGACGCCCGCGCTGGAGAGGTCGCGGGCGACTGAGATGTATTAACAAATTAATTAATTAATTTGAGACGTCCGATTTCTAGTGTTTGGAAATTTGGGAGAGCTTGACCCTAGCCTTTCCCTTGCGAGGGCAAGGAGGAACTTAACACTTAACACTTAAGCTTAGCTTGAAGTACACCCTGACCAGTGCTCACGGTGGGACGGCAAGGCAACCAGAAGGGACGAGATTCTCCTGACCACGTGGCCCTCGATTTGGGAAACGAGAGGCGTTCCATTAGTGGACGCGCCCCTCACGCCCGACTTTTGGGCGGCCCCGGCAGGCCGTTTTTTTGACGTTCCGTGACAGGCCCCGCACCCCCACCTCCGGGCCGACCGGACGACCGGAATGAATCCCGGTGTCCCGATCCGATCCTTCAGAGCGGGCCGGCTGGGGAGTGACTGGCACCCCGTACCTGCACTTTCCGTCCCTGCGGTCCAAAATACCGGAACCACCCGAATACCACTTTATTCGACAAAATGAGGTGCGGCCTACATCTAGGCAAGACCATGGCCCGAACACGACCCCTTCACTCGATGCTACCTATCACAATATACCTCGCATAAATTCGTAACACACCTTTTTCTTGTCGCGGTATACTTACGCTTCTCGACGCAATGTGGAAACAACAATTAATGAAACGGATTCTAATTTGGAAGTAAAACGAAGGCGTGCACAATGAGACAAGATTTCCTCAGAATCGACCCTCGCGCCGGGGACGCGACGACGCCACTGCGCCCCAGCCTTAGAAGACCAACCTTATATAAGTCAATACCTCCAACGACGACAACGCAGTTATCCGCAATTTTATATAAGTTAATATTTTCCATAAGTCGGTCAATATTTGTCCGATTTTCGCAAAATAAAGGTTGTCCTTACTGACCTAGTGGTGTTCCTATCTACCATAAGTAACCCGGTGAACCGATTCAAAATGGCCCCTCGCTACGATTTTCCACGATCACATTTTATTTTCACCACTTCAAATCGACCGAATTTCACCAAATAAGATACCACACTCGATGCAGGGATCTCATTTTCGTGGCAAACTGTACACAGAATTCAAATTCGTTGTGAAATGGAGCCGTGCACCATAAAACCAAAATTTCCTCGGAATTGAGTCGTGCCGGGGACGTGATGACGTCACTGCGTTTACAGCGTTAAGAGACTAATTTTTTATAAGTCCATATTTTGAACAACTCGGTCAATTTTTGCGTGCACAATGAAACAAGATTTCCTCAGAATCGATCCTCGTGCCGGGGACGTGATGACGTCACTACGTTTACCGCCTTTAAAAGACGCAATTTGATATAAGTTATTATTTCGAATTACTCTGTCAATCTTTGCCCATTCTTCGCCAAATAAAGGTTGTCCTTACTTACCTTGTGGTGTTCCTATCCACCACAAGTAACCCGGTGCAATAATCGAAAACCGATTCCAAAATGGCCCCTCGCTACGATTTGCCACGATCACATTTTATTTTCACGTACTTCAAATCGACGGATTTTTACCAAATAAAATACCCCACTCAATGCACTGATGTCGTTTTTGCGGCAGAAGTGAAAACAGATTCTAATTTGGAAATAAAACGAAGGCGTGCACAATGAAACAAAATCTCTTCAGAATCCAAAGTCGTGCCGTGGAACGTGGTGACGTCACTGCGTTTACAGGCTTAAACGGCAATTTTATATAAGTTTATATTTTCCATAAGTCGGTCAATATTTGTCCGATTTTCACAAAATAAAGGTTGTCCTTACTGACCTAGTGGTGTTCCTATCTACCATAAGTAACCCGGTGAACCGATTCAAAATGGCCCCTCGCTACGATTTTCCACGATCACATTTTATTTTCACCACTTCAAATCGACCGAATTTCACCAAATAAGATACCACACTCGATGCAGGGATCTCATTTTCGTGGCAAACTGTACACATAATTCAAATTCGTTGTGAAATTAGGTGAGGTGAGGAGACCATGAGGGGTGATTATTGTGTTTTGGAAATGTGTAAGGATTTGAACTGTGAACTGGGGGATTTCACATGAAGCAGGCCATGGCAAGCCTTGTAACACCTTTTACACCATTTATGGAATTGTGCTGAATTGTGCAGAGTTGTGTGGAGAATTGAATGGCAGCGGGGGAGGAAGTGTGTTTTGGGGTCTTGTGGGTGGGGAAGGTGTGTGTGTCCGCAGGTACAGATCAAGCTCTGAGGAGCGATGCCTGCGGCCCCCCTCTGCGGCAATTACCCCTGGCAGCCGGTGGTAACTGGAAATTGGAGCTCATTGGTGGAGGGTCTGGTTGGGCGCCGCGGGGTGAGGAAGTTCGCTGGTGACCCGTGTTGCTGCGCTGAAGCAGGAGGCCACGGAGGAGCCTGGTGTGTGTGGAGACCCTCACCGGTGAGGTAACGGCGGAAAGGGGCTGTTGGGCTGTCACGGGGCCAAGAGGTAAAGGGGGGTTGGGGGGGGGGCAATGAACTTGTAAGTTGGTTGACTTGTGTTTTGGGACTGCGGGCACCACAGCCTGAAGCGCCCCCACCATCTTATTGTGCGGTACCTCCCCGCTGCCTAGTTGAGGAATGCACACACATGATATGACATCAATGCCATGGTCCTGCAGGGGGGTGTATTGAGTAAGAGCTTTGTTGATTTTTGAAATGTAATGATGAGTTTTGGAATGAGAATGAGTGGTTAAGAGGTTTGTGTTGTACGAATGAGGGCGAAATCCACCGAGCCATGTCACTCACCTGCAACATCTGGACAGGGCCCGTGTAAATTTAGGGGGTGCATTGGGATGGCCCCGCAGGTAAGGTTGTGTCTTGTGGCATCCACCGGGGGACGCGGTCTGTAGACCGGGGTATGTACAAAGGTTAGAGTTTTGTGTTTTTGTAAGATGATTGAGTTTTGTGGTTAAGTTAGTGTTGCGTGTTGTTTGTTTCCTCCCTCCGCAGGAGCAAAGAAGAAATTGTAAATACATGATTGCATGATTGTTAAGGGGTTTAGTTGTTAAGGAAGTGTAGGTAGGTAGCCCGACTCACTTCCCACAGCCCTTCCTAATTTATTTCATAGGTTAATTAAGTGTGTGACAGTAAGTGTTAAGGCTGGAATGGTAGCGCCTGCAGTGAATCTTGCAGGAGCTACGGTTCCAGGGGGGGAGGGGGGCTGTGTTATGTCTGGGGGTAGAGCAAAATCTAGAGCTAGGTAGATCTGTATAGGTAGGTATTCGACTGTTGCGATAGGGAATCTACCTGTAATAAGTTCTTCATGTTTAGGCGTTTGTCGGGATATGATGTATAATTGTGGATCTACCAGGAGATTCGAGTGTTAAGTAGTTAGGGATTAAAGATAACGCCCCTGTGAGTCTCACCTAGTAGTCAAACCTTTGTCCATTATGGCACTGCAAACCACATAAACATTAGTTAGGTCCCTAGCGCAACATTAAATAATTCCTTTCCCTGACAATGACTTCGGAACAAACGGACAGGAAACCAGGCAAAAAAACACTGCCACAATTGGCCGCCACCATTTACACCTCCAAAAGGCCTGCCCACCTCGCATAGCATGTGCGGTGACCACGGAGTCGGGGACGGGAGCGGCCATGGTGCAGAGGGCATTACCTGGACGAGCCGGCGAGTCGTGGGAGGCTCTTATTGGCAGAGCAGTGTGCCAATGTGACATCATCGGCCAGAGATATTATCGAGGGTCGGACGCCATTTTTGGGAGTCCCGGTGTGAGTTGAGATGAGAGCAGAGCCCTGACTTGAGTCAAGAGTTCGAGTGCAGTTCGGAGGTGCGCTGAACCAAGTTGAGAAGAGTTCCGCAGAAGAGTTGGTTCGAAGGAGTTCATAGCTTGAGAGAATCCCGGTGCGATCCTGAGTTGGCTTGTGAGCAGGGTCCTGGCCCGGGTTGAGTTGGCTGTAGGGTGGAAGATCGCCGTTGAGGTGGTTGGAGCTCGCTCCTTTTTCCTGGGTGGATTCGCGCTAGCCTGCTGTGGGACCTAGTGGTGATCGGTGCTTGGTGCTCGGTGCTCGGGTCTTCGGAGCTTGGAGCGGGACCTCGGGTGCAGCGGCGAGGGCGTTGGCTCGGGCCTAGCGGGGCGTGCGAGGCGGACGGAGGATTCGTGCAGGCCAAGAAGAGGGCGACGAGACAGATAAGCCGCATCCGCGTACATTTTGACACAAAGGACGTGTTTATTTTCCTTAATTCAGATTCCCTCGTATTGTGTTTGATATCTGTTGTGTGTGGGATCCCGATTTAGCTACCTTATTTTATTACCGGCGCGTGCTTTTTCACTGTCTTTACTTTTCATTAATAAATCCTTGTATTATTTTCTGTATATATCTGAACGCAGTTTTCCTGGGTGTTTGATTTTAATAGGTAATGTTGCAGGGCTTTCGCTGTGTCCCGCCATTCCGCGCGTTTAAGTGCTTGATTGGAATCCGCTATTGAGTTTTCGCCTCGGGAGTTTAAAGCCTTGTAATCGGCGTCCGCAACTTTGATGTTAATCGCAGTTGCGTGACAATATTATGAGAGGATGCCTGTGAAAAAAATGGTTCCTGTCTCACCTGTCGTGCCTGTAGTCAGGGTGCAAGAGAATCCAGAGGTTGAGGCCGGTGTGAAGTTTGATAACATTGATGACCAGGCTTGTCCCAGATTGACGAACACGGAGGTGTTGAGTAATTTAGATGAGAAATTAGGTCATTTGACGAGGCAACAACAAGGACAACTATCCAGCCTAATTTTTGAGTTTGCACATTTGTTCACAGATGTCCCTGGTCGTACTGACTTGGTATATCATGATATTGAGGTGGGGGAAGCCACTCCTGTGAAGCAACACCCCTATCGGATGAACTCTGTGAAGATGGAGTATCTTCGGAAGGAGGTTCAGTATATGTTGGAGAATGACATCATCGAACCAAGCAGCAGTGAATGGAGCTCACCATGTGTGTTGGTTCCAAAATACGATGGCAGTTTTCGCTGTTGTACGGATTTAAAACGGGTTAATGCAGTGACCAAGACCGACTCATATCCCATCCCGAGGATTGATGACTGCATTGATAGAATAGGCCCAGCTAAATTTGTAACTAAATTTGACTTGCTGAAAGGATATTGGCAGATGCCTCTTACTGATAGAGCCAAGGAAATCTCGGCTTTCGTCACACCAAATGGGTTGTATCAGTACAAGGTTCTTCCCTTTGGATTGAAAAACGGGCCTGCTACATTTCAACGGCTGATTAATAAGCTTATTGCAGACCTTGAGGGGGTGGAGGCTTATCTGGATGATATCATCATCCACACCATGACCATGGAAGATCATCTTAAACAAATTCATGCATTTTTCAAGAAACTGACCGAGGCAGGGTTGACCATCAACTTATCTAAGAGTGAGTTTGTAAAACCATAGGTGGTGTTCCTAGGCCATGTAGTAGGTCAGGGTCAGGTGCAACAGGTGACAGCCAAGATAGAAGCCATTGATCGCTTCCAAGTTCCAAAAGGGAAGAAGGAGCTTATGAGATTATTGGGTATGGCTGGTTGGTACCGGTGGTTCTGCAGGAATTTTTCTGATGTGGTAGCCCCTTGAACGAATTTGCTGAGGAAAGAGACCAAGTTTGTTTGGGATGACAAATGTCAGGCTGCCTTTGCCCACATCAAAGCAATATTAATGAGCTCTCCTGTCCTAGCAGCCCTGGATTTTCAAGAACCATTCAAGTTGGCCATTGATGCAAGTGATGTGGGGGCTGGGGCAGTTCTATTACAGGAAGATGGTGATGGCTTGGATCACCCGGTGTGCTACTATTCGAAAAAGTTTAACTAACATCAGGCAAATTATGCCACTGTGGAAAAAGAGACCCTTGCTCTCCTGCTCGTGCTTCAGCATTATGAGGTGTATCTGGGAACTACTACCTTTCCTTTAAAAGTCTTCACTGATCACAACCCCTTAACCTTCATTCAAAAAATGAAAAATAAAAATCAGAGGTTGATGAGATTGAGTTTGGCTTTGCAGGAGTTCAAGTTGGAAATTGAGCATGTAAAGGGCAAGGACAATGTCGTTGCTGATGCTTTATCGAGAGTAAACCAACTTTGAAAATTCCTGTAGGTTGTTTGGAAGTTTTGTTGCTTTCTTCTGGGGAATATTAATTATTGTTGCTCACGCGAGTTGATCATTTGGGTGTGAGTTTTACTTTTGTTTGTTAAAAAAGGTTTTTGCATGAAAATAAAGTTTTTACTATGTTCCAACTTTCTTTCTTGAGGGTGGGGAGTGTTACGGATTCGTCACTTCCGTCGTTGTGGTTTTCATCCACTGTAAGCATTTTTGGTTCCATGTACTATTATTGTTATCGTTTAAGTGAAATGGAGATAACTGTTTTCAAAAGGTAAAAAATTAGTGTTTTAAATGAAACCGGAAACCAGATCGGGAGAAACCGGAAGAAGAAGAGGAGGAATAAAAAAAAGGCGGAGCAAGTGAGGTCGGGAAGAAAAGCCGAGCTGCTTTGAGGTCTCGAGGAGATGCTGGCAAACGGGGGTCATGAGCGAACTTTGGGTTTCCTTGGAAAGGGATTCCTGTGACAGAGTGGTTATCGCTGTGACAGATAAACCTGCATGTCGGGTTTTGCGGTTGATTCCGAAGAGAATTGTTGGAGAGCAGGTACGCCTCCAGTACGGGCCCGCCCGCCATTTCGCCTCGCTCCCGCCATTTCGCATCGCTCCAGCCTTTTCACTTCGTTCCAGCCATTTGACCGCACCCAGCCGTTAGCCTGGTTTGCGAGGGTAACGTGGATTTCGATTGGGAATTTGTGGTTCTCCGTTTGGGAGCTGCTGAACGTTCATACCCGAAGGTGTGATTTCCCAGTCACCTTTTGGGTGCACCTTTGCGCCTCTTTGGCAGCGTTGACTGTCAGCCGACTTGGATTCTGGTCTCGATTCGACATTTTTCTTGCGATCACCGGAGCGTGGATCAACTTTGGCTTGGTGCCGGGACAGTGACTTTGGGAATGTTCTTTTCGCTCACTTGGAGCACAGTGAGTTATTGAATAAGAAACTGATGGTACCATCATAGGAATGATATGGTATTTTTGTGGTGCAATTGAAACATATTGTACTTGTGCTGTTATACTTGTGTGACCTTAATACAATACTTGTTTTTGGTAACAATTGGTTGATGTGGTTTCACCATTGGTCATTGACACACATTATAACACATCTTTCTGCCGTGACTCCTTTCGGGGCTCGGAGGTACACCGTGACCGGGTTTGGGGAGGAGCACGTAACATTAGTTATTCATGCTTGTTGTTTGTGTCCTTTATGATGTCCCTTAAACGGTAGGTTTCCTGGTTGGAATGATTTTCTATTTTGTTTGATTGCCAGGCAGAGTAAAAAGCATTATCTCACTCCTCTCTGTGGAAACTCCATTGGGACGAGACTTCATTTTGCCATATTCAGAGCCCAAAGTCCTGCTAAACCTCAGGTTCATATTTTTATTCATGTTTTACAGCGTTCAAGATACAAAATTAAAGTGAAATTTAAATAGCTATTTCGTGACCCATCCAATATTGTGCTCAATATCCTCAGAAACTGCTTTGGCAATCTTTTGCATTTGATGATGCAAAAAGAGTTGTCTTCTTTTTTTTCGATGACAGACTTCTTTGTTCATATGCAGCTCAAGGCTGTGGCTTAGCATCATTGGTTCAGGGCATGGCTGTGCCACTGATTCTGGTTGTTCAGGGCAGGAATTGGTAGTTTGTTTCGGGTGCTGGCAGCAGCTCGTCTACACTTTGCGAAAGACACCATGCATGGGACCTTTAACGTTCACCAAGGGATTCTGGCACACACATTGATGAATCACCCTATCTATGAAACACTGGAATGGCAGTTTATGGCTGTGTCGGGATTGAAACCCAGGCTAGACAGCTTCGAGGCGAGTGTGCGTACCTCTAAGCCATCGTGACGTCCCGATGATGGGCTGACATGTGCAGACAAACAGACAAAGTGAACCAATTGCTTAACCCCGTTTTCGCTCCGCTCGCGGTGATAAAACTACAAAGCCGGTGTTTCTTCGTTCGCCCTTCACGCTGCGTTTAAATTTGCACATGAATGAAAAAGAAACTTTGGAAAAGTGACACAGGCTCAACTAAGTTTTAGAACATTCTCCATTTTTCCAGGCAACCTTCCCACGTATGATAAACCACTGTAATGCTATTAATGCATTTACCACCAACTGCGTACCGTAAATAATACCAGAATATTTCAAGAAATATGCACCTTCGCCAGGTTGTCAGTGACAGTGGACAAATGAACCTATGTGGGGGAGAAAATGAAGCAATTGTCATATCAGTGCTGAGAAACGCCATGTCACCATTTGCTCAGGCAAGGCCACAGAGAGTGCCAGTTGTAGCACTGAACTGTTGGTTTTGTATTCAACATTATGTTTTCATCGATGCTACAGACAGAAGACGATGTATTTTCTAGGGAGTTGATATTCGTGTTGACGGAAAACAATTGCTGCAAACATGTTCATCGATTACAGATTTTGATTAACGAGAAGATTTTTTCTTTCAGCAGTGATCTGACGTTTCATGGAGTAGTTGTATATATTTAGCAGTACCGGTAGGCCTATGCGTGTGTGTCTGTGTGTGTGTGTGTGTGTGTGTCTGTGAATAAAAGAGAGATAGAATTGTGAGGAACAGAAATGAAAAAACGAGATGTGTGTGTTTCGTTGGTTGTTATCTCCATTTGCGGGTTTCAGGAGGTGGAACGTAGTCCTCCCAGGACCCAAAGTATCCATCTCCACTTCGGTAAGGATCATGGTTCATGGACCAAGCTGTTCAACTTTTTCAGAGTTTTGTTCCAAGGGACCTTTTCAGGATCATCACCGACCCCCGGATTGCCTCCAGTTGTAGTTCATTTGTGGTAATATTCCCGGGGATGGTTTTAAAATATATCTGAGGTTCTTCTTCATCATTCCTGTTGCTTAAATTAATCAATGGTACAATTTTGATGCTGTTTAGCTTCCAAGATCTCTTGACCTCATTTTTAAGGTCCTGGTATTTGGTCAATTTCTTGATTTCTGCGTTGTTCAGGCCAAAATCGCTGGGTACTGATATCTCAATCAGCAATGCTGTCTTTTCCTTTTAGTTCCTGAATACAATGTCCAGACGCAATGCTTTAGTGTAGCAGCATAGCAAACCTGTTGTGCATTTTGTGATACAAGCACCAAATTTGGCACAAATGTACATTAATATGTTGCGAACATTTTCAGATATTGGGCCACTTGAAATTCCGTAATTTTTTTTTTCAAATTTTTTCAAATTTCGTAATTTCAAATTTTTCGGGTGACACCGTCACAATTTCGGTCTTCGAGGCCGGCCGATATAGTGGGGCGGCTTAGCCCAAATATTCAAAAGAATTGTGCATTTTGTGATACAAGCACCAAATTTGGCACAAATGTACATTAATATGTTGCGAACATTGTGTGGTCAGCAATGAAGACGAGAGTCTGAATTACATGTATGCAAAAGACCTTGTGAACCAGTGAAGCAAATACACGGGTAAGCATGAATTAAATCTAGGGCATGATATAATTTCCATGATGTTTACCTCTACACTCAATGGTGGAAGGAGGTAATGTTTTGATCCCAGCTTGTCTGTATGTCTGTTTGTCTGTTAGTCCACAAAATTCCAGACAAAGCTTGTAGTAGTGGTAGTTGTAGTGGTAGTGGTGATAACAGAAATTGTTATATAGAACTGAACTTATATTATTATTATATGCAGAAAATAACTTCATTTCTATATGCCCTGCAGTGGACAGGTTAATTGGTTTATGCACCGAAGGGGTCACCCTGGTGTGCACTGCTGTGTTCTGCCTCACTGAGTTGTTCAGGTATGATGTACTCAGCACAAGCTTCCGGTCGGCCTGGAGGTGGGGGTGCGGGGCCTGTCACGGAACGTCAAAACAAACGACCTGCCGGGGCCGCCCAAAAGTCGGGCGTGAGGGGCGCGTCCACTAATGGAACGCCTCTCGCTTCCCAGATCGAGGGCCACGTGGTCAGGAGAACCTCGTCCCTTCCGGTCACACTTTGCCTATCGGCCGGCCTCGAAGACCGAAATTGTGACGGTGTCACCCGAAAAATTTGAAATTACGAAATTTGAAAAAATTTGAAAAAAAAAATTACGGAATTTCAAGTGGCCCAATATCTGAAAATGTTCGCGACATATTAATGTACATTTGTGCCAAATTTGGTGCTTGTTTCACAAAATGCACAATTCTTTTGAATATTTGGGCTAAGCCGCCCCACTACTTTGTTTTATATGTTCACGCTCGATGGAATCATCAGGTTGTAAAGGAGCATGAGGTCCTCATTTTCAAGGATTGCCCTTGGTTCGTGTTTCTATGAGTTTTTCTGGTACTGCGATGTTTACATTTTTGCAGATATGCCAATGAATCAATTTGCATGCTTTGTTGTGCCGTTGTGTATAAAGTTGTTCTGATAGTTTTTTGCATCCCGAGAGCAGGTGACGAGTACTTTCTGTTTCTGTCTTGCAGAATCTACACTTGTCCGTCTGGCTCAGTCCCGTCATCTTTTTAAATCCATTGGTGTAGTGTCCTTGATCTTGGGCATTTATTGTCCCCCGTCGCACCGCGGAGTGAAAGGTGAAAGTGAAAGTATGGTTTTCCCCTCCGTCCGTGTGTCCGTCCGTCCGTCCGTCCGTGCGTGCGTGCATGCATACGTGTGTGCGTGCGTGCGTAAGCGAAGGACCGCATTCGAATTTGGTGTGTGGGTGCAACCCACGTCAAAATCCAAGATGGCCGCCGCCATGTATGTCTGATGCCATGTATGTCTGAACATTGTGAGCGGAATATCTTGAAAAATAAGCGAAGTACCAACTTCTAATCTGGTGTGTGGGTGTATCTAGGCATAAGGAAGTACCCTATTGAAAATTGGGTCGCCACGTCAAAATCCAAGATGGCCGCCGCTATGTATGTCTGAACATTGTGAGCGGAATATCTTGAAAAATAAGTGAAGTACCAACTTCTAATCTGGTGTGTGGGTGCATCTAGGCACAAGGAAGAACGCTATTGAAAATTGGGTCGCCACGTCAAAATCCAAGATGGCCGCCACCATATATATGTCTGAAACTTGTGAGCGAAATATCTTGAAAAATAAGCGAAGTACCAACTTCTAATCTGGTGTGTGGGTGTATGTAGGCATAATGAAGAACGCTATAGAAAAGTGGGTCGCCACGTCAAAATGCAAGATGGCCGCCACCATATATATGTCTGAACCTTGTGGCCGCCACCACAAGGTTATATATGTCTGAACCATGTGAGCGAAATATCATATCATAGCATGTTTTCTGCGTCTTCCACTTTGTCAACTCACATCACTTCCCCGACGGGGGACCTAGGCGTAACGCTTGTTATGATTCGTTTGCCGTTCCAGTTGATCTGACGCATGAAGCCGAGCTAGGTGGGAGGCAGGAGCACCAGCCCAGAGGGGAGAGCAGTATTCCATTGAGCTGCGGATGAAAGCTTTGTATGTGGTGAGGAGCTCAGAAGTGCCCAGAAAGGACATTGCACGATGGAGGATGCCCAGTCGGCGACTGGCTTTGGAGGCCAGCTTGGAAATGTGGTTTTCCCAGGAAAGATCATGGCAGATAGTTAGACCCAAAAGCTTGAGAGCCAGAACTTCTTTGAGAGGATTGTTGAGAAAGTAGATGGGAGGGTTCTCCAGATGATCTTTTCGGAGAGACAAAGTGAAAGTGTGAGATTTGTCAGGATTGAAAGACATGTTCCACTTGTCTGACCAGTTTGTGATGTTATCCATGTCTGCAGAGAGTGAAGAGGCTGCCGCCTGCCGATCTAAGGGTTGATAGTCACCGCTAAGGGTTTAAGGTTTAAACTTTAAGGGTTTAAGGAGCGGCAGAGAGTGGAGTCATCAGCAAAGAGATAGAGAGGCTTTTCCAGAGAGTCGGAGAGATCATTAATGAAGACCAGAAAAAGCACATGGCCCAGAACACTGCCTTAGGAACTTCAGCCTGAACAGGAAGGGGAGATGAGATAATTCCATTCAGGGCCACACGTTGACTACGACCAGAGAAGAAAGGGAGATGAGAGAAATCTATTCAGGGCCACACGTTGACTACGACCAGAGAGGACGTTGGCAAGCCATGCATGGAGATTTCCATGGATACCGTAGGAGGAGAGTTTGGTGAGCAGAGCTGGGTGCCAGACCCTATCGAAGGCACGTGATATGTCAAGGGAGACAGCTCTGATTTCCTGTTTGGCATTGAGGACATCATCATCCATTGTTGAGACAGCAGAAGCAGCATGTCCAGAGAAGAGTGACCTGGTCTGAATCCAAATTGAGGATCAGAGATCAAGCCATTGGAGAAGAGGGAAGGATTTGATGTCAGAAGCAATGATGGATTCCTCGACCTTGCTGATTATTGGCAGCAGGCTGTTTGGTCTGTAGTTGCAAGGATCTGTTTTTGCACATCATTTGTGTAAAGCAGTAATGTTGGCTGATTTCCAAGCAGATGGCAGATGACATTGAGCAAAAGAGAGGGTGAAGAGAACAGAGAGAGAGGGTGAGATAGAGTGGCAGGGCATGATTTTAGGAACCGTGGGCTGATGCAGACTGGTCCAGTTGCAAAATCTGAGTCGAGGTTTGACAGAAATGTATCCACCTTGTCAGGAGAGAAGGACGCAGAGTCCAGGAGCAGCTGGGTTCGACTGGGTAAGGTGGGTATAGAGAGAGATGGGTTTGGGACACAATATTTTGAGGCAAACACAGAGTTTAGGCAGTTGGCTTTTTCATGTGCAGTGTCAGCTGTGTAGCCATTTGAGGTAAGGGAGGGGATGGAGGGGGAAGAAACACCAGAAACAGATATTTGACCAGACATCACCAGGATTTGGAGGAGGGAGACAGGTTTGACATATATATATATATGTTACCGGACAGGTCGACTCCATATGATGAGTGGATACCAGAGATAACGTTACCGTGTGGCAGGCGGTGCTTATCGCTCCCAGCAAGGTGCAGCAGCAGCTGTATGGGACACCTTGCTGGCGGTTCTCCACTGATGATATGAAGGTCGCATAGTGACTGATATATATATATATATATATATATGTATATATATATGTATATGTATATATATATATATATATATATATATATATATGTATATATGTCTTCCAAGTTAATGGAAGTGTTTTGTTCGATTAATTTTGTTCAATTTGTGTTCAAATGACCATCGATGTTGGGGGCAAAGTTATGGGTGAATTTGGTGAGTGGTTGTGGGCAAACGAAGATTAATTTAGATTTATCATAGTTAAGTTCGAGGAAGTTGATTTGAAGCCAGAATTTCATTTGGATGCCAGAAAGGAGAAAGGAGATGCTGAAAGCCAGAAAGGAGATGCTGTTGTCTACTCTGAATGACAGGTGGCGGTATCCAGGGCGCTGAGGAGTTTGTTCACGTTGTAAAGTTTGTTTATTTATTTGTTTATTTAGTTTGTTTATTGTAGAGAAGAGTGCTTTTGGGATTCCGGAGCCAGAGTGGATAATTTGAGAGTAGTAGGTGGTCCTTGTGGGCTTGGGAGTGAACTAATTTGGGTTTAATAGGCACAAGCTGGTCTAAACAGGGTGAGGAGGATGGTGTGATTGATGATGTCAAAGGAGGCGTTGAGGTGAGGAGGATGAAAATGTTGAGGTTGCCGGCGCCAGAGGAGAGAAAAGGTCGCTGGTGATTTTGAGGAGAGCAGTTTCAGTACTGTGGCTGGAGCAGAATCCGGATTGGGATGTTTCATACAGGTTATTGGCAGAGTGGTGATGTTTGAGTTGAGTGGCCACAGCACGTTCCAAAACTTTTGACAGAAAGGGTAGATTGGAGATGAGTCTGAAGTTATTTAGGGTGTCAGGGTTTAGTCCAGGGTTTTTCCAAAATGGGGGTGAAGTTTCACGAGTTTTTGGGGAAATCGGTATGTGAAGCTGGATTAAGTTGGAACTGCTTGATGAGCCATGGAGATGGATTGGGTTTTGTTGTTGGTTGTCTGGGAGTTCGGTTGTTGCATTGCCAAAGGTTTCTGTGTGGTGGACACACTCGTTGGCTGTTGTCTTGTGTGACGTGGATGGAGATGTATGTGGCTGCGTGTGGCTGCCTGGAGTCGGGAAGACGGCTACAGTGGTTGATATTGGTTGTGGATCGTCCGGGGTGCTTCGATTTGCATAGGGGGTGAAGATTGGGATATTACATTATTTTAAGTAAGTATTGGTATGAGTAATTACATAAGTAATTATGAGTTATTATGAGTATTAGTTATGAGTAAGTGATTATTTTAGTAAAGTTACATGTTTCGCTGTGTTGTGGATCTGGGGACAAGCTAGTTTGATGGGTACCCTGGGGTCTTCGGCGTGTCTATGTGTTTGGCTATCTGTTACACCGGACTCTTGAATGGGTTTTCATGAGACGAATTTCAGACATAACAGTGAGAATCTATTTTGAGCGAATCACAGTGGGTGAGGAAAACATTGTGTGTGACCAGACACCAGAACTGACCAGAATTGAAATTGGAAGTAGACCAGGTTATTTCTATTATTTGTTTATTCGTGAAAATAAATAAATAATAGGGGGAGGTTAATGGAGGTTAATGGTGGTTTGTTTGTGTTAATGGAGGTTAATGGTGGTTTGTTTGTGTTAATGGAGGTTAATGGTGGTTTGTTTGTGTTAATTCTAGTTGAAACTCTCGCTGAAGTAATTTTCGTTTATTTTTATTTTTTGATTCGATTTGAGAGTTGAGATGATTGATTTTTTATTAATTTTATAATTTTATTTTTATTGATGTTGGAAACAGGTAATGGGATGCTGAGAGAAGGATTGAATTTAATTTGAATTGGACTGGATTAAATGGGATTGAATTTAAAAATTGAATATTGGATAAAATTGGATCCACTTGAAAAAAGTGGATTAGGAAATTGGAGAAAAGGTGTTCTATGAAACTATGAATTGAATGAATTGAATCTATGAATTGGAGACCTGTAGACCAGGCGCTCCCAGGAGACTTGTGGACCAGGTGTTCGTGGAGCACTTCACCTGCAAGAACGCCTTGGAACCAAGGTGGAAGGGACCAGTCCAGGTGTTGCTGACTACACCAACGGCAGTCTTTTGCGAGGGCAAGACTTCGTGGATCCACGCCACGCACTGTAAGTTGGCCATACAAGCACCAGACACTACACCACAGCAACCACAGTAAGGATGGGCCTAATCATAGGTACAATACTATTGATAGCGACAGCAGCTAGGGGAAACTCCGATTCCAATAGATGCGAAAACGAAACCCGACACCTCACCGTAACATGGGGACAAAGAGTATCACTACCATGTTTCGAACAGAAAGCCCTGCACACAAATTGGGTGAACATAAATTGGCTAGCACTGTCGGCAGGGCCTGGACGCGTTGGCATGGTACTACAAAAGCAACGAGAGTTCCGGGAAGACGGGCAAGCTAGCATTAAGACCTTGGCCCAACCAGGATACAAATGGGGAACCCCTGATTTTAAGCTACAAACACGCACGCGCCTAGAGAAAGGCATGACTATGCAGGTCCGGTGCAGCGTCTGGACCCCTGGCGCGGCCGGTGGCGAAAAGAACTACATACCATGCATCGAATACATACTCACGCCACAACCCCAGAATAAGGCCCCAAAGAAGGGTGAAAACACATATTGGAAAGTGGCCAGGGAAGTGGCAACAATTCAAAATAGGACACACTGCTGGTCGTGCATGCGCTTTCCCCAAGCAGGCACCACAGGAATACACATGATAGTGCTACCCTTGTCCCTCAATGACCTCTGCTCACAACCTATCGATTCCCCATGTTTAGTCACCACGCTGGAAAGAGAAGGGGTTGACAACGGCAAGAGTTGCAATCGACAATTTAATTATCGCCCGCCAATGATTGCCCATGTGGCCGAGAGGCCTGCCCCCGTCTGGGTCAAACCACAGAAAGGGAGGGTCTGCCTCCAGGGTTCCGGCCACTTGCGTATGGGAGAATCAGAATGCGCCTACACTCTCCCCGGGAAGCTGGGACAAGGGAGCTCGGGGATTACATTACGAATAGTACTGCAAGATAAACACAACCACAACATAACGGCTATAACATTCTCTAGGGGGGTTAGTAGGATTAATGGGGTGGTAAAGGGACTCCAGTGCCTATCCACCCACCTGGTCCCACCCCATGGGACAATGTTTATATGCGGCGACAAGGCTTACCCCTATTTACCAAATAATTGGGGGGGCACATGTTATCTGGGTTCAGTCCTTCCTGACGTTGAGATACTGGATGAGCTAGACCCAAAGTCCTTGGACAGGCGTTATAAGAGGTCAGTCATGAACGAAGATGGAACCACTAAACTACACGGGAGTCTATGGGAAAAGGTGTTTGGTTTCTTCTTCCCAGGAGCGGGCACAGTCATGGATAGTTTCCGGATAGATAAATTGGCTTTGGCCCTAGAAAAGGTGGCAAACGACACCGCTACGGCTCATGACATACTATTGGATCGATCGGATCGCGCGCGAAAATTCTTATACATTTAGCTGGCTCACTGACTGGTTCCAGGGATGGACGGGCACCATAGTGAAGTGGTTATTGACCGCACTGGCTGTGATAATCGGGGTAGTAATTTGGGGGGCACTAATGAAATCTCTAGTCCTCCTCTGTATAAGAAAGTATTTTACAGGATGGAAAGTGAAGAAGCCGCCGACAACGACTATGGCTCTGACCACAGAGGCCGTCGACCTGAACGGGTCCTTCAACAAGGCAGTTGCGACCGGCGCTCCAGAAAATTGCATTGAATTTTGTAATGACTGTGATACTTGTGTGGATCCCATGTGGGAACTGGCTGCTGCCTGTAACGGTGTATGTGATGACTGTGATACTTGTGCTATAAACCCCTTGCGTGTACTGGCTAACGCTGCTTATGTATTACAAGCTGACAGCTGCACGCCCCCTTTCAACCCAACTATGGATCTGATTGCGACGCTGGGTCTGGCGGTCGAGGGACCTGACGTGGATATCCTAGACCCGCAAGCCGACCAGGCGCCCAAGGGAGACTTTGACATAAAGGAAGTTCCTCTCTTTGCTTCATATGTATTAAGTTCAAATGCTTCAAGTGAATCGGATTTTTACGCTCTGTACCCTGACCAGGAAATTGAGACACAAGATACTGACAATATTATGTATTCCCCAGAACAGCAGCACGTGAGGGACCTCATGGGCATGATCGTTGATTAACTTCGAAGATCTGCAAGGACTGGGTCTGCAAAGGGTGGGGGGAGCAAGTTCCGCAGGGGAGGTGGTGGCCCTCTGGCGGAGCAGAACCTCATCTGGACCAGACACCTTCGTTGTGGATCCGAAACGTTAATGGACTTTCATGTTCTGAGCCCTCAGGCTCCGAGCACGCACCACACGACACGTTCGCCAAATGCACGGGCGAGGCGCTTTGGGCGCACGATATGCCCTTGGGAGATACCCGCATTACACAATTATTTTTTCAATACCCGCATTACACAATTATTTTTCAATAAAGCCCGATGTGGCACGTTGTCTCTTAAGATACTTTGTCTCGACGAGACAAGAGGAAGGAATGTCAAGTTGTAGATTTGTTATTGCCTAAAGTTCAGTTATAGACGTTGGTTGCTAATGTGTTATGATTTAAATGTTGTTTAAAAATGCTATTTTCATAAAGTTAATAAAGGGTTTTTGCTTCGTTTTAGTTTTGGATGAGGAAAGGCTCGCTTCGGTCGTGCTGGACAAATTGTATACGTGTGCTTTTTCAAGGCTAGATAAGGCCGGTCGTAAAATCACGCTCACGCGCGTGATTTTGTGTAACGCTAGTAGAATGATTAGATTGCAGACATAAACCTATTGTTTTTACCATATATATTTTGTATTAATCACAGCAACGCCTGACTCTGTATAAACATGCTTTGAATTACTCATGTGAACAAACCCATATATTTTATGGTCTTATCTGGCTGGCCAAGCATGGTCTTATCTGGCCAAGCATGCACTCTTCTCTCTGTGAGTTACATTTTCGTCACCTCGGAGCTTTTGAAACTATATCTGGTCCGAATGATAAGGAAGGGCTGACTCCCCCGAATAACAGAGCGGATGACGGTGGGGGCTTGGCCCACCGGGGAGGAACCTCTCCCAGTTTTGTTTGTTCCCTCGGAGATTTCCTGATAAAACGTGTCCCTATATAAATGGACTGGGAATCAATGTGTTTTCAGGAAGGCTTGACGTGGCATGAGACTGGCTCTTGCTGTAGATGTCTTGGCTTCTTCCGGATCTGTATAAGTTGGGTTTTAATAAAGCTGCGTCATTTCAGGCTATTGTGGACTTCTTTTGTAAACGAAGAGCTGCTTCTTCACATATATATATATATATATATATGTATATATATATATATATGTATATATATGTATATATATATATGTATATATATATGTATATATATATGTATATATGTATATATATATATATATATATATATATATATATATGTATGCATATATATATATATGTATATATATATATATATGTATATATATATATATATATATATATATATATATATATATATGTATATATAAGGCTCCAAGCACGGACTATGTAGTCCTCATCGAGGCCAGGCCTAAATAAAAGAGCTGCATTGATAGAAAAGTGAAGACGGAGAGAATAGTCTAAGAGTTTTTGAGAAAGCAGAAAATCTGTTTTTTGAAAGGGGGAAGATCATAAGTGTTTGGAAAGACATGGGAATGTAAAGAGTTCCAGAGTTTGGCAGTGGCGGGGAAGAAACAAACATCATAACTGCCCACCCTTGAGTTGCCAAGGCCACACAGTAATCATGAGATGTAGTGGCTTGTCGAGTATTCTGTGGTCTCGCTAATGGCGGAGATACACGAGCAGCAAGTTCTTGGGAGCAGAAACCGAAGTAATATCCGTAGAAAAGAGAAAGAGAGCCAACTTTGCAACGTAATTTGAGTGGGTCGAGTTTTGAGGTCAGATTGGGAGAGTTGATGAGTCGAATTACTTTTCATTCAATTCTGTCCAGTAAGTATGTGGAGCTAGAACCTCCCCAGATGTGAGAGCAGTACTCGGTACTCGGACGAATCAATCCTTAATATAGTTGAAGCAACTGCTGAGAGGAGAAGAATCTTCGACATCTGAACAGGACTCCCAGTTTCTTCGAGGCAGACTTAGCTATTTGTGTAATGTGTGGATTCCAGGATAAATTTGAAGTTAGGGTAATACCTAGTAGGTTTATTGTATCACATGGTGTAATTGTGGAGCTTTCAAAGGAGATGGGAGAATTGAGAGGCGTTTTAGAGAGAGAGATGGGAAGAAATTTAATTTTAGAAGCATTGAATTTAACCTGATTACATTTGCCCCTTGTGCAAATCCGAATTATAAAGAGGTGGCTGTGATCAAACGAGATGCAGATCGATTGAGGGAAGATGGAGCAGATGGGGAAAACATGGAGGAATTCAACGTTGAATCATCAGCATATGAGTGCATTTGGTGATTTATCGAAAAAAGAAGGTCATTGATAAAAAGAAGGAAGGGTGTTGGAGACAGGACAGAATCCTGAGGACCACCACTGTTGATAGGGAAAGAGGGAGATGTTGAGCCATGGACAATTACAGAGATAGAGCAGTCGGAGAGAAAGCTCGATATGAGAGAGCAGAGTGAAGGAGGAAAGTCGAAAGAGGGAAGCTTGGATATCAGACCCCGATGCCAAACTCTGTCAAAGACTTTTGAGATATCAAGGCCTACAACAAAGGATTCCCCAAAGTCTCTCAGAGAAGAGGCCCAGACATTTGTAATGTAAGAAAGGATCACAAGTAGATCTTGCCTTGCGAAAGGCATATTGATGGTCAGATAGAAGACTGTGAGATTCAAGATGCTTGAGGAAATGGTTATTGAAGAGACATTCAAAGGCTTTGGAAATAGTAGAAGTCAGAGCAATGGGACGGAAGTTAGAAATTTATATTTATATAAATTTATATAAATAAATGTATTATAAATTTATATTTATACATTTATTTAAATATCTATTTATATATATATTGTTACGGTTTTGCGCGACCCCGTTTCCTTACCAAGGGGAGATTAAGCCCCTTGTTCTCCTTGAATCTTTGCAACAGCGAGACTGAGTCGCCACTTCCGGTCAGACGCGGGACAGGGTTTCGGGACAATTTTCGCACGTACCTAAGTACCCACGCCGCCGCGGAAGCGGGGATCAAGTCTCGCACGAACCACGCATAATTTGAGTACACCCGAGCGGATTGCGTACCACGTGGTCCATCCTATTACCTTACTATTGGAACCCGATCAGAGCGATATAATTCGTACCATGCTAAGTCAATGATGGAAAACACAAGACGGTCGAATCAAAGAAATAACAGGTTTAATTATTATTTTCAATGATTGGTAGAAGAAGCAGAGACACAGGGCAGTCTTATACAGTCGTAACTAATTTCCCAGACAATGGGCCCATTCACACTCACAGGGGGATGAAGGAAGAATTGTTCATCCGCTGAACGTGCCGGCTTTGATCGTCCATTAACAGCTCACCCGGCGGGCCCTCTGGCGGGCGCCGCGCGTTCCCCGGTGACGACAGGCAGGCAGGCGGGAGGGATCCTCGCAGCGCGTGTCTTGGCAAAGCAGGCAGAAGGCAGTATGCGCGCGTCACTGGCCCGGCACGGCTGTCTTTCACAGCGCGATTAATACAACTGCGCGCTTTCACTCTCGTAACTCAACGGAGGATCTGACTCATGCTCAACCGAGAACTCAACTTGTAACTCATGCGCGTTTCACCGGAGCTCATAACTTGTAACTCGTCTGCCTCCCTTCTCATAACTTGGTTCAACAGAGGGCCCCGGCTCATAACTGGCGCTCCGAACCGACTCTCTTAACCCAACGAGCGCCTCTCCCCTCATAACTGAGGTGGGGGGCTCTGGGCACAGGGTTATATTGGCCCTGGTCTAGCCCGCATCGAATGTTCCAAACCACGCCTTTTGCCGCAGTGGTAAGCCACTCCCCTCGAGCCCTGATTGGCGGCTCGTGCTTACCGGTCACTCCCACTCTCCCTGTCAGCCTTCCTTTGGCCTTGATCGACTTGTTCAGGCCGGCCTCGTGGTATTTCGTGCCAAAAACCAAAGCATCGCGGCATCAGAAGCATTGGAAGGAGACCTAATTCTCATTATTCTACTCAAAGCAAACTAAACATAGGAAAGGTCTACGCTTACATTTACGATGAAATAACTGAGCTTAAAACGAGGCCACATGTTGTAGTGTAACTAAACTATGAGGGGAAATTAACCTTCTATTGCACAACCACAAAACCGCAACACTACACCCCTCCCTCGTCAGACACGTCCCCGAGTCGAAACCAACAAATGAAACGACCGGTTAGAGAATGACATGCAAAATTAACTTTTACTTTTACATGTGACATATAGGTGTAGTTCCCCCTTACATTTACTCTGACCCGTGTATGCGACAGTTTTAAAACACTATAAATGTCCCTCCTATTGCATTGAGTAGCCACATATCAGATTCGCACCCACAACTAACCGAATATCCGGAATTTGTCAAACTAAACACATAGCCGGTGGGCAGCATTTTTGTCCCCCGTCGCACCGTGGAGCGAAAGGGGGACTATGGTTTTCCCCTCCGTCCGTGTGTCCGTCCGTCCATGCGTGCGTGTGTGCGGGTGTGCGTGCATGCGTACGTGCGTAAGCGAAGGACCGCATTCGAATTTGGTGTGTGGGTGCAACCTACGTCAAAATCCAAGATGGCGGCCGACAGGTATGTCTGACGCCATGTATGTCTTTTTTTTTTTTGGGGGGGGGATACAAGATCGAGGCTCGTGAAAGAGCGAACATTAATCACACAGAAAGACAAACCGACAAACCGACACATAAAACAAATAACATCGGAAGTGGTAGACAAGATGGGGAGAGAGGGGGAAGGACACAAACACAACATTTGAGAGCAGGGACCGAGAGACATGGAGACATCGAGAGATCTGTGGGAGGGAGAGGGCTTTAGGGGGGAGGCATGGGCAGGGGGGGTGGGAGAGGTATAAAACATATGGACACTGCCAGGACTTCCAGGAAAGAAGTTTGAATTTCAAACAAGGTGGTTCTGGGGTGAATTAGTGGGGGTAGAAAAGATCAAGGTTTTGGATGGGGGAAGATAAGAGATGGTGGTGAACAGCTGTTTTAAAGACCTGGAGGGAGGAGTGGGATTGAAGGGAGTGTGGGAGTTTGTTCCAGAGGCGGGAGAAAAGAGGAAAGAAAGAGTGAAGGTGAGCAGAGAGCCGAGATTTCGGCCGTTTAACCATCAGAGGTTTAACCATCAAATGTCTGAACGTTGTGAGCGGAATATCTTGAAAAATAAGCGAAGTACCAACTTCTAATCTGGTGTGTGGGTGTATCTAGGCACAAGGAAGAACCCTATTGAAAATTGGGTCGCCACGTCAAAATCCAAGATGGCCACCGCCATGTAAGTCTGAACCTTGTGAGCTGAATATCTTGAAAAATAAGCGAAGTACCAACTTCTAATCTGGGGTGTGGGTGTATCTAGGCATAAGGAAGAACGCTATTGAAAATTGGGTCGCCACATCAAAATCCAAGATGGCCACCGCCATGTATGTCTGAAGATTGTGAGCGGAATATTTTGAAAAATAAGCGAAGTACCAACTTCTAATCTGGTGTGTGTGTGTGTATCTCGGCATAAGGAAGAACGCTATTGAAAATTTGGTCGCTACGTCAAAATCCAAGATGGCCGCCACCATATATATGTCTGAACCTTGTGAGCAAAATATCTTGAAAAATAAACGAACTACTAACGTCAGATCTGGTGTGTGGGTGTATCTACGCATAAGGAAGAACGCTATTGAAAATTGGGTCGCCACGTCAAAATCCAAGATGGCCGCCGCCATGTATGTCTGAATATTGACATGCCTGAACCTTGACAAACAACTCGCCTTTGCCTCTTGGAAGGCAAATCCAACTGAAGGCAATCTCAGTTCCTTCCACCAAGGTCGGAACAATGTGTGTCTACCCTCAGGAGTGCCAGGAAGCACTATCTCTCCACACTCAAGATTGAACTCTAAAACCTGTCTCCTTCCTCCAAATCCTGGTGGCGTCTGGTCAAATCCGTTTCTGGTGTTTGTTCCCCCTCCATCCCCTCCCTTACCTCAAATGGCTACACAGTTGACACCGCACATGACAAAGCCGAATGCCTCAACTCTGTGTTTGCCTCAAAATCTTGTGTCCCAAACCCATCTCTCTCTGTTCCCACCTTTCCCAGTCGAACCCAACTGCTCCTGGACACTGTGTCCTTTTCTCCTGACAAGGTGGAGAAGTTTCTGTCAAACCTCGACTCTGATTCTGCAACTGGACCAGACGGCATCAGCCCACGTGTCCTAAAACCCTGCTCTCCTGCTCTATCTCACTCTCTCCCTGTTCTTTTCACCCTCTCTTTTGCTCAAGGTCATCTGCCAGCATCTTGGAAATCAGCAAACATTATCGCTTTACACAAAAAAGGTGCAAAAACAGATCCTTGCAACTACAGACCAATCAGCCTGCTTCAAATTATCAGCAAAATCATAGAATCCATCATTGCTTCGGTATCAAATCCTTCCTCTTCTCCAATGGCTTGATCTCTGATCATCAATTTGGATTTAGACCATATCATTCTACTCTGGACATGTTGCTTCTGCTGTCTCAACAATGGATGGAGGTCCTCAATGCCAAACAGGAAATCAGAGCTGTCTCACTTGACATATCACGTGCCTTCGATAGGGTCTGGTACCCAGCTCTGCTCACTAAACTCTCCTCCTATGGTATCCATGGAAATCTCCACTCATGGCTTGCGGACCTCCTCTCTGGTCGAAGGCAACGTGTGGCCCTGAATGGATTTCTCTCATGTCCCCGTCCTGTTCTGGCTGGAGTTCCCCAAGGTAGTGTTCTGGGCCCTGTGCTATTTCTGGTCTTCATCAATGATCATCTCCGCGACTCTCTGGAAAATCCTCTCTATCTCTTTGCTGATGACTCCACTATCTGCCGCTCCATTCCTCATCCCTCAGATCGGCAGTCTGCAGCATCCTTACTCTCTGCAGACCTGGAAAAAATCACAGACTGGTCAAACAAGTGGAACATGTCTTTCAATCCAGACAAATCGCACACTCTTACAATGTCTCTCTGAAAGGACCGACTGGAAAACCCTCCCAACTACTTTCTCAACAATCCTCTCCAAGAAGTTCTGTCGCTCAAGCTTTTGGGTCTCACTATCTGCCATGATCTTTCTTGGGAAAACCACATTTCCAAGCTGGCCTCCAAAGCCAGTCGCCGACTGGGCATCCTCCGTCGTGCGAAGTCCTTCCTTGGCACACCTGAGCTCCTCACCACATCCAAGGCTTTCATCCGCAGATCAATGGAATACTGTTCCCCCCTCTGGGCTGGTGTTCCTGCCTCACACCTAGCTCGGCTTCACGCTGTTGAAACCATAGCTTTCAGAATCATTGGAATCTCTTGCGATGAAGTTAACTCCGAGGGCCTTTCACTCACTCACCGCACGCAGGTTGGTGGTCTTTCTGTCTTCTACCGACTCCTCTCCGGCCTTGCTCCCCCAGCTCTCTCTGTGCTCTGTCCCCCCCAATATTCCTTCAGGTCGCACACGATCTGCGTGCAACCCTCTTATGGTTAAACTGCCAAAATCTAGGCTCTCTGCTCACCTTCACTCTTTCATTCCCCTTTTCTCCCTCCTCTGGAACAAACTCCCCTACTCCCTTCAATCCCACTCCTCCCTCCAGGTCTTTAAAACAGCGGTTCACCACCATCTCTTATCTTCCCCCATCCACAACCTTGATCTTTTCTACCCCCGCTAATTCACCCCAGATACATTTTTTTTTTTTTTGGAAATTCCAACTTCTTTCCTGGAAGTCGTTCCAGTGTTCATATATTTTATACCTCTCCCACCCCCCCCAAAGCCCTCCCTCTCCCACATTTCTCCCGTTGTCCCTGCTCTCAAATGTTGTGTTTGTGTCCTTCCCCCCTCTCTCCTCATCTTGTCTGCCGCTCCCCTTATTTTTTGTGTTTTGTGTGTCGGTTTGACTTTTTGTGTAATTAATGTTGGCTCTTTCACGAGCCTCGATCTTGTATACAAAAAAACCCCCAAAAAAACAAACCTTGTGAGCGGAATATCTTGAAAAATAAGCGAAGTACCAACCTCTAATGTGGTGTGTGGGTGTATCTAGGCATAAGGAAGAACGCTATTGAAAATTGGGTCGCCACGTCAAAATCCAAGATGGCCGCCACCATATATATGTTTGAACCTTGTGAGCGAAATATCTTGGAAAAATTAATGAACTACTAACTTCTAATCTGGTGTGTGGGTGTATCTACGCGTAAGGGAGAACGCTATTGAAAATTGGTTCGCCACGTCAAAATCGAAGATGGCCGCCTTGCGTCTTCCACTTTGTCAACTCGCATCACTTCACCGACGGGGGACCTAGGCGTAACGCTTGTTATATTTACAAGCACAGAAACTTAATTTATTTACAATTCTATGACTCAGGACCTGTCCTTTTTGGAAGAGAAGATTGGAGGGGAGAGAAAGCACAGCAAAAACACACTCATCAATTAAATCATAACACTTGCTGCTTGCTTCTTTCATCTTGCTTCTTGCTTCTTCTGTGTGCCTATCAAACCGGCTAGCCCCCGGACCGGCATACAGGCCATTTTCAATCTTTAGGGCTATCTAATTTACACATCTTCTCATCCCTATCACACCATAATAAAAAAATGCACAACAAATGCTTTTATTTCATTTCTTTGCCAGGCAGGGCCAACCTCATGTGGTCCGACTGCTTGGCATTGACTCTGCTCAAACAAGTGGTCCGAAGATGCAAGGTGATTTTGCAGAAAAGTTCTGCACAGCAGAGGTGCAAGGCCACAAAGCTTGTGGTCCATAGTGTGTAAGGTGCAGCAAAGGGTTTGTGGCAGCAAAGTGCTGCACAGGTGCAGCAAAGTTACAGCAAAAGGATATGGCAGCAAATGCTGCGCCGTTCGGCTGCACAGATGTAGCAAGGTGCAGCAGGGATGCTGCACAGGTCGATGGTGCTGCACAGTTCCACCTCCAAAATGGTTCTGGGGTGGGGGGAGAGACAAAGCACGACAAGCAGAGCGGAAAGGACGCAACGGCACACAGAAACACAAGGTAACGCGATGCGAGGGGTGCGGAAGAGCGAGCAGAGCAGGCTCCTCCCTAGCCGTCCGTTCCCCCCCCCCCCCCCCACCGTCGGCTTACACTACCCTAGCCCTCCTTGTATTTACAATCCGTCTCTACGTCTTGTCTCCCATATCCCCCTCTAATCCAAATTCGTCTCCCAATCCCTCCCAGGAAGGAAGGAATGGAACAACCACAATGTCACATTACGTCATGATGCGTCTCACCACTCAAACGGCTTACAGAGCCCTGGTGTGGAGTTCCGTCTCTCATGAGTGACTGGCTGTGGATGGTGCCAAGGGAATTTCTCTCATCCGAACTACACTACTGACATTTACTCTGTTAAACTGCCCGGGGTCGTACCCTGCCAATCGGCCATCTTTAAACTATGTGGTTCTAAGAACCCGAATTCCCATTGCCCACCTGGTGCCCTCCAAAATTTGGGTCTCACTCCCAAAGAATTTTCACACTGTGCTGTTGCACAATTTCGGGGCTGGGTCATGTGGCTCCACCAGCAGGTCTACCTACCTGCGCACCTCCGCAACTGAAGTCGCCACCTGAGCTTACCTGCTCCTGCGACTACCTAACTGAGGAAGGCCCTTCCTGGCACTTTACCCCCTGATGCCCACCTTGGCATTGGGCAACCCGGGTCCTTCCCTGGGATCCGGGTTGCCCCCCGGATCCTCGCACCTCGGCGCACACTCTCTCTCGTACTTAGTACCAGTCACCCTCGTACACCGCACAATGGACCTTCCGCGACCGCCCGGGTCTCGTCTCTGTCCCAAGCGCGCCAAAAACCCGTTCGCGCCAAACACATTCGCGTCATTTTGTCCACTCACCTCGGGGTCCTCCTTCCCCGGCTTCTTCGCCAGCACCTGTAAACTTTTATTGGGGTTAGCAAGCATGGCATCACGGTGTAAATACAGACTTTGTACTGGTTCCATTTCTACCTCCCACCATTTATTCTCTGTTTCTTCTGTCTCTCCTCCCCCATTCATTTCTTTTTCTTCGACGACTGCTGGCGCCCCTGCAATTTCTTTGTCCAATTCACCGATCGTCGGCTCTTCTACACCCCGCGTCGCGATTTCCATATCCCCGGTCAACTCGGCTGTCCTTTGCTCAAGCTCGTTCCCCACGCATTCCTCACACTGCTTCACCCCGTCGCATACCACTGCTACATTCCCGCTCGACCTGCACCCGATATCCTCCCCCATTGTGTCCATGTTGCACCTGGCTTCATCCTTCGGTGCCCCATCAGAACCATTCTTTCGTTCTTCCTTCAATTCACTCGTACCGGCATCCACTTTGTCAATCATTCCGTCAATTAGATTTCCCAACCGCTCATAATGAGCATTCATGTCTTCGTTTTGGGCATCCATTTTTGCAATTATTTCGGCCAGTAGTAGTTCAATGTTACATACGGCTCGCACAGCGGGCTTGGCTGCCGCTGCCACGTGCGAGGCACTGCAATTTTCTACCCCTACTGCCACCCACTCTTCGGCTTCCTCCACTACCAACTGTCCCTGTTGGTCCTGGGTCATTAATTCTTCCTCTACTATCCCCACCGGCATTCGACCGCCTTGGCCAGCCATGGCACGAATATAATTTGGCTTTTTAAAAAGACTAAATTTCGTTCGCTCGTAATTTCGAGTGCGTGAAGCGCACTCCAGGTCCAATCCCACTCCCAGACACCAAATGTTACGGTTTTGCGCAACCCCGTTCCCATACCAAGGGGAGATTAAGCCCCTTGTTCTCCTTGGGTCTTCGCAACCGCGAGACTGAGTCGCCACTTCTGGTCAGATGCGGGACAGGGTTTCGGGACAATTTTCGCACGTATCTAAGTACCCACGCCGCCGCGGAAGCGGGGATCAAGTTTCACATGAACCACACGTAATTTGACTACACCCGGGCGGATTGTGTACCACGTGGTCTGTGCTATTACCTTACTATTGGAACCCGATCAGAGCGATATAATTCGTACCATGCTAAGTCAATGATGGAAAACATGAGATGGTCGAATCAAAGAAATAACAGGTTTAATTATTATTTTCAATGATTGGTAGAAGAAGCAGAGACACAGGGCAGTCTTATACAGTCGTAACTAATTTCCCAGACAATGGGCCCATTCACACTCACAGGGGGATGAAGGAAGAATTGTTCATGCGCTGAAGGCGCCGGCTTTGATCGTCCAGGAACAGCTCACCCGGCGGGCCCTCTGGCGGTCGCCGCACGTTCCCGGTGAAGACAGGCAGGCAGGCGGGAGGGATCCTCGCAGCGCATGTCTTGGCAAAGCAGGCAGAAGGCAGTATGCGCGCGTCTCTGGCCTGGCATGGCTGTCTTTCACAGCGCGATTAATACAACTGCGCGCTTTCACTCTCGTAACTCAACGGAGGATCTGACTCATGCTCAACCGAGAACTCAACTTCTAACTCATGCGCGTTTCACCCGGGCTCATAACTTGTAACTCGTCTGCCTCCTTTCTCATAACTTGGTTCAACAGAGGACCCCGGCTCATAACTGGCGCTCCGAACCGACTCTCATAACTCAACGAGCGCCTCTCCCCTCACAACTGAGGTGGGGGGCTCTGGGCACAGGGTTATATTGGCCCTGGTCTAGCCTGCATCGAATGTTCCAAACCACGCCTTTTGCCGCAGTGGTAAGCCACTCCCCTCGAGCCCTGATTGGCGGCTCGTGCTTACCGGTCACTCCCACTCTCCCTGTTCCGCCTTCCTTTGGCCTTGATCGACTTGTTCAGGCCGGCCTCATGGTATTTCGCGCCAAAAACCAAAGCATCGCGGCATCAGAAGCATTGGAAGGAGACCTAATTCTCATTATTCTACTCAACGCAAACTAAACATAGGAAAGGTCTACGCTTACATTTACTATGAAATAACTGAGCTTAAAACGAGGCTACATG
>NC_136270.1:74676089-74686089 GCF_964187855.1 Myxine glutinosa
ATGTATGTATATGTATATATATATATATATATATATATATATATATATATATATATATGTATGTATATATATATGTATGTATATATATATATATATATATATATATATGTATGTATATGTATATATATATATATGTATGTATATGTATATATATATATATATGTATGTATATGTATGTATATATATATGTATGTATATATATATATATATATGTATATATATATATATATATGTATATATATATATATGTATGTATATGTATGTATATATATATGTATGTATATATATATATATATATATATATATATATATATATATGTATGTATATGTATATATATATATATGTATGTATATGTATATATATGTATGTATATATATATGTATATATATATATATATATATATATATATATATATATATATATGTATGTATATGTATGTATATGTATGTATATATATATGTATATATATATATATATATATATATATATAATATATATATATATATATATATATGTATGTATATATATATATATATATGTATGTATATGTATATATATATATATATGTATGTATATGTATATATATATATATATGTATGTATATGTATGTATATGTATATATATATATATGTATGTATATGTATGTATATGTATATATATATATATATATATATGTATGTATGTCAAGAAACAACTCTTGGCTCTTAAAAGAAGTTCCACCAATAGCCTGAGGATGACGGAGCTTTATTAAAAACCAACTTATACAGATCCGGAAGAAGCCAGACATCTACAGCAAGAACCAGCTTCATGCCACGTCCAGCCTTCCTGGAAACGCATTGATTCTCATTCACTTATATAGGAATACGATTATCAGAAAATCTCCGAGAGAACAAAGCGACTGGCGAGAGTCCCTCACCGTCATCCGCTCTGTCATTCGGGGGAGTCAGCCCTTCCTTATCATTCGGACCAGATATAGTTTCAAAAGCTCCGAGGTGACGAAAAATGTAACTCACAGAGAGAAGAGTGCATGCTTGGCCAGATAAGACCATAAAATATATGGGTTTGTTCACATGAGTAATTCAAAGCATGTTTATACAGAGTCAAGCGTCGCTGTGATAAATACAAAATATATATGGTTTTAACGATAGGTTTATGTCTGCAATCTAATCATTCTACTAGCGTTACACAAAATCACGCGCATGTGAGCGTGATTTTACGACCGGCCTTATCTAGCCTCGAAAAAGCACACGTATACAATTGTCCAGCACGACCGAAGCGAGCCTTTCCTCATTTTAAAACACAAACTGAAGCATGTTTATTGTAATTCAGGCGCCGCTATGATTATATGGAATATAATTAATGTTTTTAAGTTTATATCTGCAATTCGAGCACTCCACTTGAAACTACACATTCCACGCGCGTATAAACGTCCGCCAGCCCGCGGCTCGAGGCGCCATCTGCGGACCGAATCAGAGAATCTATGACCGGGCTTTATCTTGCATCGAGAGGGCACATGGAGGACGAGCCATCCGTTCAGCACGAAATGCATCGAGTACTTTCCCATTTATCCCCAGCAAAGCGAAAACCCCTTTATTTACTTATGTAAAACATTAAGCAACATTTTAGATCAAAACATATTATTCGACCGACGTTTAAAACAGAATTCTAAGCAATAAAGAATCTACGACTTGACATTCCTTCCTCTTGTCTCGTCGAGACAAAGTATCTTAAGAGACAACGTGCCACATCGGGCTTTATTGAAAAATAATTGTGTAATGCGGGTATTGAAAAAATAATTGTGTAATGCGGGTATCTCCCAAGGGCATATCGTGCGCCCAAAGCGCCTCGCCCGTGCATTTGGGGAACGTGTCGTGTGGTGCGTGCTTTGAACCTGAGGGCTCAGAACATGAAAGTCCATTAACGTTTCGGATCCACAACGAAGGTGTCTGGTCCAGATGAGGTTCTGCTCCGCCAGAGGGCCCATCACCTCCCCTGCGGAACTTGCTCCCCCCACCCTTTGCAGACTCAGTCCTTGCAGATCTTCGAAGTTAATCAACGATCATGCCCATGAGGTCCCTCACGTGCTGCTGTTCTGGGGAATACATAATATTGTCAGTATCTTGTGTCTCAATTTCCTGGTCAGGGTACAGAGCGTAAAAATCCGATTCACTTGAAGCATTTGAACTTAATACATATGGAGCAAAGAGAGGAACTTCCTTTATGTCAAAGTCTCCCTTGGGCGCCTGGTCGGCTTGCGGGTCTAGGATATCCACGTCGGGTCCCTCGATCGCCAGACCCAGCGTCGCAATCAGATCCATAGTTGGGTCGGAAGGGGGCGTGCAGCTGTCAGCTTGTAATACATAAGCAGCGTTAGCCAGTACACGCAAGGGGTTTATAGCACAAGTATCACAGTCATCACAGACACCGTTACAGGCAGCAGCCAGTTCCCACATGGGATCCGCACAAGTATCACAGTCGTCACAAAATTCAATACAATTTTCTGGAGCGCTGGTCGCAACTGCCTTGTTGAAGGACCCGTTCAGGTCGACGGCCTCTGTGGTCAGAGCCATAGTCGTTGTCGGCGGCTTCTTCACTTTCCATCCTGTAAAATACTTTCTCATACAGAGGAGGACTAGAGATTTCATTAGTGCCCCCCAAATTACTACCCCGATTATCACAGCCAGTGCGGTCAATAACCACTTCACTATGGTGCCCGTCCATCCCTGGAACCAGTCAGTGAGCCAGCTAAATTTATAAGAGTTCTCGCGCGCGATCCGATCGATTGTCAGGGCGTGGCTAGTTTCCCTTAGTCTCACTATTGCGGCTGACACTCCTTCAGATGGATCGGGTATGTAAGTGCAACATTTTCCCTCTATAATTCCGCATACCCCCCCTTTCTCTGCCAAGAGCATGTCCAAAGCCACCCGATTCTGCATCACCATTGTACGCATGTGAATCACCGTATCCAATAGTATGTCATGAGCCGTAGCGGTGTCGTTTGCCACCTTTTCTAGGGCCAAAGCCAATTTATCTATCCGGAAACTATCCATGACTGTGCCCGCTCCTGGGAAGAAGAAACCGAACACCTTTTCCCATAGGCTCCCGTGTAGTTTAGTGGTTCCATCTTCGTTCATGACTGACCTCTTATAACGCCTGTCCAAGGACTTTGGGTCTAGCTCATCCAGTATCTCAACGTCAGGAAGGACTGAACCCAGATAACATGTGCCCCCCCAATTATTTGGTAAATAGGGGTAAGCCTTGTCGCCGCATATAAACATTGTCCCATGGGGTGGGACCAGGTGGGTGGATAAGCACTGGAGTCCCTTTACCACCCCATTAATCCTACTAACCCCCCTAGAGAATGTTATAGCCGTTATGTTGTGGTTGTGTTTATCTTGCAGTACTATTCGTAATGTAATCCCCGAGCTCCCTTGTCCCAGCTTCCCGGGGAGAGTGTAGGCGCATTCTGATTCTCCCATACGCAAGTGGCCGGGACCCTGGAGGCAGACCGTCCCTTTCTGTGGTTTGACCCAGACGGGGGCAGGCCTCTCGGCCACATGGGCAATCATTGACGGGCGATAATTAAATTGTCGATTGCAACTCTTGCCGTTGTCAACCCCTTCTCTTTCCAGCGTGGTGACTAAACATGGGGAATCGATAGGTTGTGAGCAGAGGTCATTGAGGGACAGAGGTAGCACTATCATGTGTATTCCTGTGGTGCCTGCTTGGGGAAAGCGCATGCACGACCAGCAGTGTGTCCTATTTTGAATTGTTGCCACTTCCCTGGCCACTTTCCAATATGTGTTTTCACCCTTCTTTGGGGCCTTATCCTGGGGTTGCGGCGTGAGTATGTATTCGATGCATGGTATGTAGTTCTTTTCGCCACCGGCCGCGCCAGGGGTCCAGACGCTGCACCGGACCTGCATGGTCATGTCTTTCCCTAGGCGTGTGCGTGTTTGTAGCTTAAAATCAGGGGTTCCCCATTGGTATCCTGGTTGGGCCAAGGTCTTAATGCTAGCTTGCCCGTCTTCCCGGAACTCTCGTTGCTTTTGTAGTACCATGCCAACGCGTCCAGGCCCTGCCGACAGTGCTAGCCAATTTATGTTCACCCAATTTGTGTGCAGGGCTTTCTGTTCGAAACATGGTAGTGATACTCTTTGTCCCCATGTTACGGTGAGGTGTCGGGTTTCGTTTTCGCATCTATTGGAATCGGAGTTTCCCCTAGCTGCTGTCGCTATCAATAGTATTGTACCTATGATTAGGCCCATCCTTACTGTGGTTGCTGTGGTGTAGTGTCTGGTGCTTGTATGGCCAACTTACAGTGCGTGGCGTGGATCCACGAGGTCTTGCCCTCGCAAAAGACTGCCGTTGGTGTAGTCAGCAACACCTGGACTGGTCCCTTCCACCTTGGTTCCAAGGCGTTCTTGCAGGTGAAGTGCTCCACGAACACCTGGTCTTTTTCCTCTGGTGGAACACCTGGTCCACAAGTCTCCTGGGAACGCCTGGTCTACAGGTCTCCAATTCATAGATTCAATTCATTCAATTCATAGTTTCATAGAACATCTTTTCTCCAATTTCCTAATCCACTTTTTTTCAAGTGGATCCAATTTTATCCAATATTCAATTTTTAAATTCAATCCCATTTAATCCAGTCCAATTCAAATTAAATTCAATCCTTCTCTCAGCATCCCATTACCTGTTTCCAACATCAATAAAAATAAAATTATAAAATTAATAAAAATCAATCATCTCAAATCTCAAATCAAATCAAAAAATCAATCAAAATCATAAAAAATCAATAAAATAATAAAAATAAACGAAAATTACTTCAGCTAGAGTTTCAACTAGAATTAACACAAACAAACCACCATTAACCTCCATTAACACAAACAAACCACCATTAACCTCCATTAACCTCCCCCTATTATTTATTTATTTTCACGAATAAACAAATAATAGAAATAACCTGGTCTACTTCCAATTTCAATTCTGGTCAGTTCTGGTGTCTGGTCACACACAATGTTTTCCTCACCCACTGTGATTCGCTCAAAATAGATTCTCACTGTTATGTCTGAAATTCGTCTCATGAAAACCCATTCAAGAGTCCGGTGTAACAGACAGCCAAACACATAGACACGCCGAAGACCCCAGGGTACCCATCAAACTAGCTTGTCCCCAGATCCACAACACAGCGAAACATGTAACTTTACTAAAACTAGAACGGGCACTCGGTAGAGCGCATACCTTCGCCGCAGCTACTTTTGTTGCCAAAATAAAAGACTACAAGATCTGTGTAGCAAAGCCACACCTACGTTGTCATGCGGGAAGATTTGTTTCAAATTAAACCATTCTATCCCGCCAAAAGTTTGATATTGTAATCACATCCATGACCTTTTCATGACCTTGACCTTGACCTTTGACCCGATCGATTCCAAAATCTAATCAAATGGTTCCCGGATAATAACCTATCATCCCACCAAATTTCATGCGAATCGGTTGAATACTTTTTGAGTTATGCGAATAACATACACATACACACACACACAGACATACAAATAAATACACAGCGATCAAAACATAACCTTCCGCTTTTGCGAAGGTAATAATCACTTACTCATAACTAATACTCATAATAACTCATAATTACTTATGTAATTACTCATGCCAATACTTACTTAAAATAATGTAATATCCCAATCTTCACCCCCTATGCAAATCGAAGCACCCCGGACAACCCACAACCAATATCAACCACTGTAGCCGCCTTCCCCTCCAGGCAGCCACACACAGCCACATACATCTCCACCGACGTCACACAAGACAACAGCCAACCAGTGTGTCCACCACACAGAAACCTTTGGCAATGCAACAACCGAACTCCCAGACGACCAACAACGAAACATCCAATCCATTTCCATGGCTCACCAAGCAGTTCCAACTTAATCCAGCTTCACATACCGATTTCCCCAAAAACTCGTGAAACTTCACCCCCATTCTGGAAGAACCCTGGACTAAACCCTGACACCCTAAATAACTTCAGACCCATCTCCAACCTACCCTTTCTGTCAAAAGTTTTGGAACGTGCTGTGGCCACTCAACTCAAACATCACCACTCTGCCAATAACCTGTATGAAACATCCCAATCCGGATTCTGCTCCAGCCACAGTACTGAAACTGCTCTCCTCAAAATCACCAGCGACCTTTTCTCTCCTCTGATGCTGGCAACCTCAACATTTTCATCCTCCTCACCTCAACGCCTCCTTTGACATCATCAATCACACCATCCTCCTCACCCTGTTTAGACCAGCTTGTGCCTATTAAACCCAAATCAGTTCACTCCCAAGCCTACAAGGACAACCTACAGCACTGCAAAGATGTCCTCTACTCCACCTACTACTCTCAAATTATCCACTCTGGCTCCGGAATCCCAAAAACACTCTTCTCTACAATAAACAAACTAAATAAACAAATAAATAAACAAACTTTACAACGTGAACAAACTCCTCAGCGCCCTGGATACCACCACCTGTCATTCAGAGTAGACAATCTCCATCTCCATCTCCATCTCCATGCTTCTCCACTTGCAACCCAAATATTTTCCATGAAATAAATAAAATGAATTTTATGAATCTTCTCATTATTCGAAAGTTTACAAAATGTCCCAAATCTGTATATTATTTTCTACTGTGGTTATATTAAACCATTATTTTACAAAATCCAACTTTCAATAAACTGAAAAATGCTTCGCCATGGAATAGTCCACCACTCATATAAATAATCATAAGAGTTCTGCGAAACATCTCCATCTTTAAAACTTAGCCAACCAATTTTAAACCACATGTTTTCCCCCCAAAAAACAAGTCACATTCTTTGTATATTGCCAACATTGTTCATCGTTTAAGTATCATCCAGAACTAAATTTTTTTATAAACCATCAACTTGTAGATGCATTTATTTATATCCCATTAACCCAAGAACTCTCAATTGCTTGGTTATATTTTAGTAATGTCATATATCCATATTTCTTTTCCAAAATGTTCCTGATATACACATTAATCCCATCTGTCTTTGTTTCCAGATCAACTCAAATCAAGAAATCGACACAAATCCTTATTACCTCCAATCAACTCAAAATTAAATCAAACAATTCAAAACCAGATCGGATCAGCGATCAGAAATCACTTTTCCAATCAACACATTCCAAGCAACAATTCATTCAAAGACCAAGCTTAAAAACACAACTCTCATCTTACTGTGACAAATAAGCAACCAACCTACTTCACACTAAAACAAATAACTTTTCATCACCCCTTTCTTCTCCACCGCCTCTTACACTTAAACAGATCACAATTACTCACTCATACACTGTTGCCCATCATGAAATCCCAGTAGGTTGTTCTTCAATCCCAACCATCATGTGATCCCAACCACCACTTCTGACCCCATTGTCGACGTCTCCATTTATTTCGTTCCTCATGGGGTTGGTGTTTTATGGCCTTTACCTCTTACCCAATCACACTGCACATCATTCCCCGTCCTTGATGGATAATTTTACATCCAGATGGGCACAGCATCCCATTTTTGGCGACCCAGCCCTGAAACAAGCCCCTGGACTCCTTGCAGGCTGGACCAAAACCCCTGGACGAGGTTGCATCCCAGTACTGACTCTGCTGCCTTCTTGCAAACCACTTCAACTCCATGAATTTTACATGTTTCGTGAACAGAACAAAGCACTCTGTAATCGTCAGATTGAAACTGCCCCAAACCCGTCCATATAAACTCCATTGTTGTCCTGTCCATCTCTCTGTGTTACATTTACATTTTGTAAAGTTACATTTTCTGTCACTCAGTTTTACCCACAATATAATGTCCCGATATTCTCCAGATTTAAGTCCTATATCCTGTCGTTAAAGCAACACCCTGTAGACTGACTCCGCCTGTCGTTCTTCCAAGGTTAGTGAATTGCCTCTGACCTCTTACCCTTACATATCTCGAACAAAGGTCAAATAAACTTCGAAGGGTCAAACTTCAAATTGGGGTAACCAGCGCTTTATTATCCCACAAGTAATGCAAGTCCGGCGACAATGGACAAATGACCATTAATGTGGCTCTACATAGCATAATGCTAACTTCTACGAATCCAACAACCGTCACAATCCGCCCAGGAACGTCCGTACGAGGCGTGCTTTACAATGCAGCACCCTTGCTACCTGGTGCACCTTTCGCACATCCCTCCTCGTTCGCACAACGCTTCATCAACAAACCTCCTCGCGCCCACACCTTGGCATGAAGCCACACCACATACCGACAGTTGAAACCTCGACCGTCCTCCTTCCTCGGATAAGCGTTCTGTTGAAAACGTGACATTTGACCCACAATGCATTTGGGCACACATCCTCCGAGCAACCTCATACAGCACACCCGTGACTCGCGGCTCGCTCGGCTCCTGCCCGAACGCACAATAACTCTACCCAAACTTCCACGGAGCCGCACGGCGGAAACACAGGTTTGTACCACACTTTAATTAAACGAACATCGCCAGGATTCTCGGATAGACGTTAATTTCACAACACACACGACAAAAATCCGATTTAAATTCAGAGATCGCCGATCGACCTGGCACAACCATCTCAACGCGACGACGCCACGCCGCCCTCCGTCCTGGCGCGCACCCTCGTGCCTCCACACGAATCCCAACACTCCCGCCTCGCGGTTTCCTGCGAGGCTCGTAGCCGTGGCAACCAAAACTGCGCGCCGCTCTCGAATGAGGGCCGTCATAACAGTGAGCTGTCAGAACTCATCCCTAGCTCGTAAACATCGCAAAAAAACAGGATCTCCGACGCTCCACCTCCCCGACCCCAAATGCACCACACGACACCAATTCCAAAGGTGAGCTGCCTCAGCGATACATCCCACACATACAATCCACAATATCTGCCATTGAATGAACTCTTCGATTCCAGTCAAACACACACTTCGACCCAAACTCTGAACCTCCAGTTCCACAAACTCCAAACCTCCGTCCGACTGCCGCTCGAAAGACAAAGCAGCCCATCCTGCAACCATCTCCAAGAAACCGCTTCATATCAACAGTAGGTCGACAAGGGCACTCCGAGTGCTTTCCTGACCCGATTTATATCAATTCGCTTCCCAAACAACTCCCAAACAGATGAAAATCCGGACTCAGTTCAGGACCTCACCTGTTCCCTCGGATAGTCGCTAGGGAATGTCAAGTAGACCACTTACAAAGCTTCACACCGAAACCCTCTGCTTTGCATATGTCATACAGACAAATACATTGGCCAGATACACACGTCAATTAACATCCCAATATACATTCATTCCTCATTCATATACGAGTGAGTCTCCCAGACTTCGCGCGAAACTCAGATCGACTCAAATCATGCCTTTCTCCAGCCACTCCCATGTACAATCTTTCCTCATTCATGTTACGTCTCTCATTCAAGGAAAAGGATTTTTGGGACGGGTTGGACGGGGTGGGTTGAGGTGAAAAAGGGAAGGCAGGGCGGGGTGTTGGGGTGTTGCCTAGAGCCCCGGGACTGAGCTCAGGTCTTGGGGGGGGGGGGTGGGGGGTCTTGGTCTGGCATCTGGTCCAGCGGCATCAATCGCTGATTTACTTGCTTAACTGCTTACTTACTTGTCAAGCGCAAACGACCCCTCCTCTGGCCAGGGATTATTTAAATCTTTAGTTAACACAGCCCAGTCCTTTACTGGTCTTACCGCGGCAAAATGATGCCTCTTAAACATGAAAGATGCCGGGGTTCCCTTAAGGGGTCCTTCTTTCATTAGCTTGCTTCCCATCTTATTGCTCTGGGCTGATCCTTCCTGGAAAGTTCTCGGCCTGGCTCAACCTTTACGGCCGTCCGACCTCACTTTTCCCCTTTCCCTTGTTAACTTATAATGTTACCCTTATCGAACGTTATCTTTACCGATATCCTGCGCAAATCCTTTTACTGGCCATGTTCTTATGGCCCTCTT
>NC_136270.1:74691089-74701089 GCF_964187855.1 Myxine glutinosa
GAAAGGAGTGAACCAGCCCTAACAGCCAATCAACACCGCGGTGAGTGACCCGGTAGGCGTGCCCTCGGAGTCGGCGGCTTGATTTCGCTCGAGGTGATAAAAGCGACTGCAAGGGACTGCTCTGCTTTGAGAGATGAGCTGGAGATGACCCTGGGAGAGGAGCAAAGAGGCTGCACCAAAGAGAGGCGGTGAGATGCGAAACGCTCCAAGCAAAAGAGGAGAGGTACTCGGCAAGGAGACCAGCTTTGGAGAGACGCGCTGAAAGGAGGGAGACGGCCCCACCCCAGAAGAGGAGCAGGTGTGCCGAACCAGCGCGTGCCGTCGACCACAGCGGATACACGACGAGGGTTTCCCGCCAAAACCGCGAGGAATTGCGAACGGCGGCCTCCCGACCTTGCCTCCATCTCAAGCCTTACCTGCCTGCATTATCCCCTGTGTAAGTGTGAACGTCCTGTCCTGCTCGTTTGTCTTGGGGCTAAGTAAAAATGAATAGTGTAAGTTAAGGATTCGCTGTGTTACTGCTTCTTCCATCCATTGCTTGTGTGTGTATAATAAAATCTGTTCTTCCTCCGTATTCTTCTTCTTCTTCTTTTTCATTCTCTTTCGGTCGCTTTAGAGATTTCCCGATTGAATATCTGTGGGGCGATCTGGTCAACGTCAGGTGGAATCGGGTTTTAATCGGGGAGTAACTGTTCGGACGCGGTTAAATACACCACCGCTCGGTCAATATAACATCTAAAAGCCGCGTCTGTAACATTTGGTTGTCAGGAGTTGGATTCGGACCTGGGCCTAAATTTGTTAGGCCCAAATTTTGGAACACCAATTGTGTTATAGCAGTAACATTTGGTGTCGAGGAGGGAGATCGGACCCGAAATCGGACCCGAAGCACGCTTAACGCGCTCAAAATTACAAGCTGCCGAAATTTATTTTGTTTTATAAAGCAAAACCCGAATTTTGAGATCGCGCCATGGACAATCAAGGCGATCGGATGTCGGTGGGAGAAATAGACAGGGTGGAATCGACCCAGGACCTCGGGGAAATGTATATGGAGGATAGGGAGGAGGAGAAAAATAGCAATGTGGTTGCGGACGTATCAGACGCGCAAAGTGGCGTCCTCACGCACGTGGGTGAAGCGGCACCAAATTTTTCCGCGACCGTAGTAGCGCCGCTGGTAGATTTGGACCTTTTTTTCATACAAATGAAGGCCCTTATGGCCCAGAATAGCGAGGAAATGAGGGAGGAAATGAGGGCTCAGAGTGAGCAATTGGGGGTAATGGGAAACCAATTGGGGGTAATGGGAAACCAAATGGGGGTAATGGGGAACCGGATGGATGCTCAGGGTGAGCGATTGGAGGGCCAAATGGGGGTAATGAGGGACGAAGCGAGGGGTACCGGTGAGGAGTTAGACAAGAAATTTGGGAAGTTCGACAATAATTTTGAGGGGTTAGACAACGGGATAAAAGAGGTAAAGAATGGGTTAACGGGGGTGGAAAACAGAATGGCTGCCCAGGAGAATCAGTTAGAGGGGGTGAAAAATGGGTTAATGGGGTTAGAAAATAGGATGGAGGACAAATTGCGGGAAATAGGGGAACAATCTGCCAGGGAAATCAAACAAATGGGAGAGCAGATAGAGGAGGTGAAAATCGGGGTAGAAACCAAACTGGATGCTCAGAGGGATGAATTGGGACAGATGAGGGTGGCATCTACAAAAGAGATGGAGGAAATACGACGAGGGGTAAGTGAGGAGGTTTCGGGGCTGCGCGAGGAGGTAAAGCGAGGTGAGAGGCGTATGGAGAAAGAGGTCTCGCGATCTCGCGAGGAGATCTCGGAGATCTTGGAGACGGCGGCAGGGATTTTCGAAGCTCCACACGGTCTCCACGTTTTTCGAAGTTAAGTCTGTTCACAATTGTATTTTGTCGAAACTGTATTTATCTTTCGGTGTGTGAAGTTATTGTGTGCAACTTTGGTTGTTTCTCGGTGTTTATCTTTCATAAATTGATCGTCTGTTTGCCGTGTCGCGAGCAAGGCCTTGTACAGTGTGCACTGTACAACCTTGAGGCTTTGTTTTTCTCTCAGTGGTCCATCGTTTGTGATCCAATAACTTTCGTTCTCTGTATTCCCAGGCTTTTCACCCATAGCCTACTTCCTTGTGTAAATCTCAACTCAAAAAAAAAAAAAAAAAAAAAAAAAAAAACATTTCCTTCTCTGTTCTCATTCGTTTATTCATTCTTATTCGTTCGTTCGTTCTTCGACCACGTGTTTCTCCCCCATTTCCCCAGATAGTTTTCACTCATTAACCTTCAATGTTTACACTTTCCCCTCAAGTTATGTATTCCGTCATATTTTATAACACCTTTTTCTTCTTCTTCTTTAAAAGGCTGCTTTCGACTTGCTCACCAAATCAATTCATCCCAAAAAAAATATCCATCTCCTATAGTGCCTTTGTTCTACATTCCCTAAACTCTCCTGCACTCCATCCTCCATCCAGCGTCCTTAAACGTATTTTTAACTCGAAGGTCACAAGAAACTCATTTTGCAATAAATGTTCGTTTCCCATAAATCGTACACTTTCAAAAATCCAATCTCACCCCTCCCCTCCAAATCTTCCCCATAACCCCTCCCCTCCAAATCTTACCCATCACCCCTCCCCTCCAAATCTTCCCCATCACCCATCCCTTTCAAATCTCGCCCCTTGCCCCCTCCCTCCTAAACTACTCCCTCACCCCTCCCCGCCAAGACGCCCCCTCGCCCCTCCCCTCCTAGACTCCTGCCTCACCCCTCCCCTCCAAATCTCCCCCATATCCCATCCCTTTCAAATCCCTCCCCTTGTCCCTTCCCTCCCAAACTCCCCCCTCACCCCTCCCCTTCAAATCTCCCCACCCTCATTGCTTCTCAATTTCCCCCCGCTCACTCCCCCTCCTCAAAGCGTCCTCCCCGCTTCTTCCCCCTTCAAACTCTCACCTCCATCTCCCCCAACCTTCTGCCTCGCTCTTCCCCCTCCTCAAATAACACCTCATTGTGGCTCACCCAATCACCATCAAACCTTTTGTCCGCCCCATCCTTCCCTTTCTCCGAGCTATTCTGAAATCTCTGACACACCTTCAACAGCTCTCCCTACCTCTTCCACCTCTTCCACATCTTACCCTACCCCTCCTCCCCCCTGTTCTGTATCTGATGCTCCCCCATCCTCTTCATTAACGGTATGGACCTCAAACATCCGGGGCCTTCGTTCAAACTTAACTGATCTCTCCATACAGGTTGTTTCTGTCAAACCAGACGTGATCTGCTTAACAGAAACTTTCCTCCTTTATGATGTCTCTGATTCCATAGTATCTCTCCCGGGCTACTCCCTCCTCCGGTATGATAGACCTGAGCCTCGTCCTGGAGGCGGGGTTGCTATCTTTATCAAAAACTCTCTTCCTCACTCGCCCTGCACTGCACTCTCTCCACCTCACCCCCAGGAATACCTCTGGCTACGGCTTCCCCTTCGCTCCCACCTCTTGTTCATATGTGTGTTGTACCGTCCACCAAACAGTGATGACTCCATCTACATCTCGCTGTCTGATGATATGGACCAACTTCTATCTACTCATCCCAACTCTCTCTTCCTCATATGTGGTGATTTCAACTGTCATCATGCCAGTTGGCTGGGTGTGGGTACCTCTCTCACCAGCCATGGCTCCTCAGCAAAGGACTTCTGCGACTCACTGGGACTGACACAATCTGTCAATTTCCCGACCCGGATCTCAGTCAACGGAACATCTTCTCTTCTGGACTTGGTTATGACTAACTTCCCTGAAAATGTCTGCTGCTCTTCTTCTGCTCCGATCGGATCATCTGATCATGTCCTTGTTAAAGTGGACATCTCTCTGACCATCCTCAGGGAGCCTGCTCAGCGTCGACGAGTCTGGCATTTCACTCAGGCCAACTGGCACGGTCTTCAAGCAGCCATCAATCATCTGGACTGGTCTCCCATCTCTACCACCTCTGACATCAACTCATCCTGGGAATTCTTCCAAAGTAAATTGCTCTCTCTCATGCACAGATTTATCCCATCTCGTCTTCAGTTGTCATACCCTTCCTCCCGTCCATGGTACACGGAATCTTGTGGTGAGGCTGTTGCCCAGAAACAACTTGCCTTCGTCTCCTGGAAAGCAAATCCAACGGAAGGAAATCTCATTTCCTTTCACAAAGCCCGAAACAAGTGTGTGTCCACCCTCAGGAGAGCCAGGAAACAATATCTCTCCGTTCTCAAGACCGAACTCTCTTATCTGTCTCCCTCTTCCAAATCCTGGTGGCGTCTGGTCAAATCCGTTTCTGGTGTTTGTTCCCCCTCCATCCCCTCCCTTACCTCAAATGGCTATACAGCTGACTCCGCACGTGAAAAAGCTGAATGCCTCAACTCTGTGTTTGCCTCTAAATCTTGTGTCCCAAACCCATCCCTCTCTGTACCCACCATACCCAGTCGTACCCTGCTGCTCCTGGACTCCGTGTCCTTTCCTCCTGACAAGGTGGAAAAGTTTCTGTCAACCCTCGACTCTGATTCTGCAACTGGACCCGACGGCATCAGCCCACGGGTCCTAAAATCCTGCTCTGCTGCTCTATCTCACCCTCTCGCTGTTCTCTTCACCCTCTCTTTTGCTCAAGGTCAACTGCCATCTGCTTGGAAATCAGCCAACATCACCGCTTTGCACAAAAAAGGTGCAAAAACAGATCCTAGCAACTACAGACCAATCAGCCTTCTCCCAATTATCAGCAAAGTCATGGAATCCATCATTGCTTCAGATATGAAATCTTTCCTCTTCTCCAATGGCTTGATCTCTGATCATCAATTTGGTTTCAGACCAGGTCACTCTACTCTGGACATGCTGCTTCTGCTGTCTCAACAATGGATGGAGGTCCTCAATGCCAAACAGGAAATTAGAGCTGTCTCCCTCGACATATCACGTGCCTTCGACACGGTCTGGCACCCCGCTCTGCTCACCAAACTCTCCTCCTTTGGTATCCATGGAAATCTCCACGCATGGCTGGCGGACTTCCTCTCTAGTCGTCGTCAACATGTGGCCCTGAATGGGTTTCTCTCATCTCCTCTTCCTGTTCAGGCTGGAGTTCCCCAAGGCAGTGTTCTGGGCCCCGTGCTTTTTCTGGTCTTCATCAATGATCTCTCTGACTCTCTCGAAAATCCTCTCTATCTCTTTGCTGATGACTCCACTCTCTGCCGCTCCATTCCTCTTCCCTCAGATCGGCAGTCTGCTGCCTCCTCACTCTCTGAAGACCTGGACAAAATCACAGACTGGTCAAACAAGTGGAACATGTCTTTCAATCCTGACAAATCTCACACTCTTACTATGTCTCTCCGAAAAGATCGACTGGACAACCCTCCCATCTACTTTCTCAACAATCCTCTCCAAGAAGTTCTGTCGCTCAAGATTTTGGGTCTCACTATCTGCCATGATCTTTCTTGGGAAAACCACATTTCCAAGCTGGCCTCCAAAGCCAGTCGCCGACTGGGCATCCTCCGTCGTGCGAAGTCCTTCCTCGGCACACCTGAGCTCCTCACCACATACAAGGCTTTCATCCGCAGCTCAATGGAATACTGTTCTCCCCTATGGGCCGGTGCTCCTGCCTCACACCTAGCTCGGCTTCACGCTGTTGAAACCAAAGCTTTCAGAATTATTGGAATCTCCCGCGATGAAGCTATCTCTGAGGGCCTTTCACTCACTCACCGCAGGCAGGTAGGTGGTCTTTCTGTCTTCTACCGACTCCTCTCCGGCCTTGCACCCCCAGCTCTCTCTGTGCTCTGTCCCCCAAATATTCCTACAGGTCGCACAAGATCTGCCAGCAACCCTCTGATGGTTAAACTGCCGAAATCTCGGCTCTCCGCTCACCTTCACTCTTTCATTCCTCTTTTCTCCCGCCTCTGGAACAAACTCCCTCACTCCCTTCAATCCCACTCCTCCCTCCAGGTCTTTAAAACAGCTGTTCACCACCATCTCTTATCTTCCCCCATCCAAAACCTTGATCTTTTCTACCCCCGCTAATTCACCCCAGATCCACCTTGTTTGAAATTCCAACTTCTTTCCTGGAAGTCCTGGCAGTGTCCATATGTTTTATACCTCTCCCACTGCCCCCTTCCCACGCCCCCCCCCCCCCCAAAGCCCTCGCCCTCTCTCAGATCTCTCGATGTCTCCATGTCTCTCGGTCCCTGCTCTCAAATGTTGTGTTTGTGTCCTTCCCCCTCTCTCCCCATCTTGTCTACCGCTCCCTATGTTATATGTTTTATGTGTCGGTTTGTCTTTCTGTGTGATTAATGTTCGCTCTTTCACGAGCCTCGATATTGTATACAAAAAAAAAAAAAAAAAAAACGTGAGAAATAATACGGCTAAGTTACAAGGGGGAATAGAAGATCTGACGGAGGAGGTGGAGCAGCTGACAGAGGGACAAACTAAGTTAGTGGAGCAGGTTCAAAAGAACACTGCGGTACTAGGAGGGTTAAAGGCGACACAAAAAGAAATTAAAAACGAATTAATAGCGACGCAGAGGCAATGTCAGATGGTACGGGAGGAACTGACAATGAGGGTGGAGGAGGTGACAGAGATAATGGAGACAAAGGACCGGCAGGTGAGGATGCACATAGAGACGGTCACGGTAGCCCTAGAGGACGAACTTGAGGAGACGCACCGAGAAATAAAAGAGGTTAAACAAAAACTAGAGGAAGTGGAAGAAGAGGTGAGTGAAATTAAGAAGGGACGGACAGAAACTAAGAGAGAAATCCAGGAGGAGGTAATGGAATATGTACAAGGTCTGTGTTCAAATCATGATGTGATGCTCACTAACCAAATAAAGAGTTTGCAGGTGGCAAAGGAGGTGCGGAGACGAAGTACGGAGGTGAGTGGCAATGTGTATGATGTGAGGAAAGCTTCAGTCGGCTTGGGGATTGGTTTGGATCCGGGTGTTCGTGAAAGGCCGTTGGTGAAGTGTGTGACAGGTCAGGTGTGCGAAAAAAGAGGTGTGCGAGAATGTCCGACCATGGGGTGTGTGAGGAAAAAGTGCACGCCGAGGAGTGAGTGTGCCGTCAGGAGTGAGCCGGTCGAAGCGCGTGTGCGAGGGGGTACATGGAAGCGCGGTGTGGTGAGTGTTACGGAGGAAGTAACGAGAGAGTGTACACCTGTGGTGAGTGTTACAGAGGATGTAACGAGAGGGTGTACACCTGTGGTGAGTGTTAGAGAGGATGTAACGAGAGAGTGTACACCTGTGGTGAGTGTTACAGAGGATGTAACGAGAGAGTGTACACCTGTGGTGAGTGTTACAGAGGATGTAACGAGGAAGTGTACGCCTGTGGTGAGTGTTACAGAGGATGTAACGGGAGGGTGTGCGCGAGAAAGGTGTGTAACGGACGGGTGCATGAGGAAAGAGTGCGCGGTAAAGAGTAGTGGTGAGAGTAGTGAGAGTGAAACGGAGCGTGAGTTGGTTATGACAGGTGAGCGAGGATGTACACCTGGAATGGAAGGATGCACACCTGGAATGGTAGAGCGTGTGTGGGAAGGCACATTTGAGTTGGTGGTGAGGCACGTGGTTGGGTGTGCGAATGAGAGCACACCTGTGATTGTCACAGAGGAAGTGACCGAGGAGGGGGCGCGAAGAGGTGTGTTGGTGAGATGTGCGACCAACGAATGTGTGCCAAAGTGTTCGGTGGTCGGGTGTGTGACCAAGTCGGCGAACGGAATGAGTGTACCGAGGTGTGTAAGGAAAGGTACGAGGAGAATGGGAACAGCTGCATGTATGAGCAAGAAAGGGGTAGCGTATGCATGTCAGCGTCCAGGTGAAGCGTCGACGGTAACCGGTTTAGCGGTTAGGGCGACTTATAGCCGAATCGGGCCCTCGGTGCGTGCCGGGCTTCGCGTGCCGCGAGAACCAGCGGGGATCCGAGCCACGGCGGGTTCGAAAGGACCGCCGTGCGCGATCCACGCTGGGCCTCGCGTGGAACGGCCGCGGCCGGGCTCCACTAGGCGGAGCGGGCGGCTGGATAGGAAGGGTCGCTATGGCGACCACGTTTTGTTGAGACGTGCCGGCAGGTCGAGATCGGGACATTGGATGGCTCCACGCCGAGGTGATGCGTGGGATCTCGGCCCGGGTAAGCCCCCGCCCCTGCCCCGAATGCGGGACGCATCCAGCCGCCAGCACAAAAGAATCCGCGTTCATGGCTCGGCTGTACGAAACCGGGCTGTAGATGTGAATTGGCGCACCGAGAGGATGTAATAAGTAGACGGATGATGATGGTAGTGATTTGAAACGAAATTTAGAAAAGTGAATAGAATTGGCAGTAAATGGAAAATTTTTGAATTGGTTGGAATTTGGACGAGCAAAATTGATAGAGAGACCCCCGATGTGGTGGGATGGCAAATCCACCATCCCTCACGGGTGGGGCAAATGCGCGATAGCTTATGGGGTGTATGGCAGTGAAAACTAGCCCGGGTGGGTTAGGTTATATTGATAGGGCCCTAGAAGAGATTGACATTAGGTAACGTTAAGTTTAGTTAGTGACTGATACCTGTAGTGGGGACGCAGGTAGATTAGTGTGGATTATAATGACGTGGGAGCGCAATAGTTTAAAGGGACGACTGGGAAGCGCAAGTTTCAGAGGGGAGTAGTTAGCTGAGATGATGCCGTGTGTGTGAGAAGTGAACAGGTGAGAATGGAACAGGTGTGATTGCACAGGTGTGCAACTGACAGGTGAATGGAGCAGTGTATGAGGGAGTAGTGGTGATTGCGTGTTGTGTTGACCAAATGGTCCAGGAAGAAAGGAGGGTGCAGGTGGCACCAGGTATGATTGCACAGGTGTGCAACGACAGGTGAATGAAGAACAGGTGTATGTGGCTGTGTGGAATAAATGGTAGTGTGGAATATCTGGAGTATTGGAATGGATGGTCGTGGAGTGAGAATGGTGGAAATTGTGGAGTGGAGTGGATGGTGCGAAGGTGTGAATGGGGGAAGAGTGGACCCCCATCACGGATACCCGGGGCGGGTAGTGTAAGTGTTAGGTAGAGGGTACAGGTAAATTGTGGTTGGATATTGGCATCTGTGGTGCGGGTGACAGAATGGTATGTGGATGGGTGCATTGGTGTTGTGGAAATGGCTGGGCGTGTAGCCTGTTAGTGTGTGTAGTTGGTTTGGGCACTCCACCACTGTGAGGATGTCGGCCAGGTGAGGCCGCAGGTGGGCTCTGGGAGCCGGTAGTAGTTGTTGTGGATGGGGCCCGAGGATCCGGAGGACGGACCCGGGTAGCCCAGTGCCAGAGGGCACCATGGGGTGACAGAGCCAGGAGAGGGGCTGTCCCCAGTTAGTTAGGTTAGGGTGAGGAGCTAGGTAAGCTCGGGTGGCAACTACAGTGGTGGAGGTGTGCAGGTGGGTAGACCTGCTGGGAGAGGTACACGTCGCAGCCCAGAAATTGTGCTAGAGCACCGGGAGATGAATCGGGGGAGTGAGACCCCAAATTGAGAAGCACCACAGTTGGGCAATGGGAATTGGTTATTAGAACCCATAGTGTAAGTTGGCCAATGGATTGGCAGGGAGAGACCCCGGGTAGTGTAAAGTGTGTTAAAGTCATTTAGAAAATAGTTAGGATGAAGGATCTCCTCGCACCATCTGCATCCACTCACCTGAGGTGACAGGTACTCCACACCATGCCATGTTTTGATTATTTTTTATGATGCAAATGTTTGGATTGTGAGACGCATCATGACGTGGGTGTGACATTGTGCGTAATTCCATCTCTCCCTCCTTATGAGGATTGATGATGAATTGGTGATGGCAAATTTTGAAGTAATGGGATTGTGGAGACGAATTTGGTATAGGGGAAATATGGGGAAGACGTGACAGTAGTGACGAATTTGTAAATGTGTAGATTTTTGTACATATGGGGTGAGAACAAGGGTAGGGTAGGTGACAGGGGGGTGACGTACGGTAGGGACGAGCTTTCTCACTTCGGCCTCCGTACGCA